>NC_060197.1:49566914-49631914 GCF_021184085.1 Oncorhynchus gorbuscha
CATCATCACTATAACATTAACACTACATCATCACTATAACATTAACACTACATCATCACTGTGACATCATCACTATGATATCATCACTATAACATCATCACTATAACATTAACACTACATCATCACTATGACATCATCACTATGACATTAACACTACATCATCACTGTGACATTAACACTACATCATCACTATAACATTAACACTACATCATCACTATGACATTAACACTACATCATCACTATAACATTAACACTACATCATCACTATAACAGCATCACTATAACATTAACACTACATCATCACTTTGACATTAACACTACATCATCACTATGACATCAACAATATGACATTAACACTACATCATCACTATAACATTAACACTACATCACCACTGTGACATTAACACTACATCATCACTATAACATTAACACCACATCATCACTATGACATTAACACTACATCATCACTATAACATTAACACCACATCATCACTATAACATTAACACATCATCACTATAACATCATCACTATGACATCATCACTATGACATTAACACTACATCATCACTATGACATTAACACCACATCATCACTATAACATCATCACTGTGACATTAACACTACATCATCACTATAACATCATCACTATGACATCATCACTGTGACATTAACACTACATCATCACTATAACATCATCACTGTGACATTAACACTACATCATCACTATAACATCATCACTATGACATCATCACTGTGACATTAACACTACATCATCACTATAACATCATCACTATGACATCATCACTATGACATTAACACTACATCATCACTATAACATCATCACTATGACATTAACACTACATCATCACTATAACATCATCACTATGACATCATCACTATGACATTAACACTACATCATCACTATAACATCATCACTATGACATTAACACTACATCATCACTATAACATCATCACTATGACATTAACACTACATCATCACTATAACATCATCACTATGACATTAACACTACATCATCACTATAACATCATCACTATGACATTAACACTACATCATCACTATAACATCATCACTATGACATTAACACTACATCATCACTATGACATTAACACTACATCACCACTGTGACATTAACACTACATCACCACTGTGACATTAACACTACATCATCACTATAACATTAACACTACATCATCACTATGACATCATCACTAGGATATTAACACTACATCATCACTATAACATCATCACTATGACATTAACACTACATCATCACTGTGACATTAACACTACATCATCACTATGACATCATCACTATAACATTAACACTACATCATCACTATGACATTACATTTACATTTAAGTCATTTAGCAGACGCTCTTATCCAGAGCGACTTACAAATTGGTGAATTCACCTTATGACATCCAGTGGAACAGTCACTTTACAATAGTGCATCTAAAACTTAAGGGGGGGTGAGAGGGATTACTTATCCTATCCTAGGTATTCCTTAAAGAGGTGGGGTTTCAGGTGTCTCCGGAAGGTGGTGATTGACTCCGCTGTCCTGGCGTCGTGAGGGAGTTTGTTCCACCATTGGGGGGCCAGGGCAGCGAACAGTTTTGACTGGGCTGAGCGGGAGCTGTACTTCCTCAGTCGTAGGGAGGCGAGCAGGCCAGAGGTGGATGAACGCAGTGCCCTTGTTTGGGTGTAGGGCCTGATCAGAGCCTGGAGGTACTGAGGTGCCGTTCCCCTCACAGCTCCGTAGGCAAGCACCATGGTCTTGTAGCGGATGCGAGCTTCAACTGGAAGCCAGTGGAGAGAACGGAGGAGCGGGGTGACGTGAGAGAACTTGGGAAGGTTGAACACCAGACGGGCTGCGGCGTTCTGGATGAGTTGAAGGGGTTTAATGGCACAGGCAGGGAGCCCAGCCAACAGCGAGTTGCAGTAATCCAGATGGGAGATGACAAGTGCCTGGATTAGGACCTGCGCCGCTTCCTGTGTGAGGCAGGGTCGTACTCTGCGGATGTTGTAGAGCATGAACCTACAGGAACGGGCCACCGCCTTGATGTTGGCTGAGAACGACAGGATGTTGTCCAGGATCACGCCAAGGTTCTTGGCGCTCTGGGAGGAGGACACAATGGAGTTGTCAACCGTGATGGCGAGATCATGGAACGGGCAGTCCTTCCCCGGGAGGAAGAGCAGCTCCGTCTTGCCGAGGTTCAGCTTGAGGTGGTGATCCGTCATCCACACTGATATGTCTGCCAGACATGCAGAGATGCGATTCGCCACCTGGTCATCAGAAGGGGGAAAGGAGAAGATTAATTGTGTGTCGTCTGCATAGCAATGATAAGAGAGACCATGTGAGGTTATGACAGAGCCAAGTGACTTGGTGTATAGCGAGAATAGGAGAGGGCCAAGAACAGAGCCCTGGGGGACACCAGTGGTGAGAGCGCGTGGTGAGGAGACAGATTCTCGCCACGCCACCTGGTAGGAGCGACCTGTCAGGTAGGACGCAATCCAAGCGTGGGCCGCGCCGGAGATGCCCAACTCGGAGAGGGTGGAGAGGAGGATCTGATGGTTCACAGTATCGAAGGCAGCCGATAGATCTAGAAGGATGAGAGCAGAGGAGAGAGAGTTAGCTTTAGCAGTGCGGAGCGCCTCCGTGATACAGAGGAGAGCAGTCTCAGTTGAATGACTAGTCTTGAAACCTGACTGATTTGGATCAAGAAGGTCATTCAGAGAGAGATAGCGGGAGAGCTGGCCAAGGACGGCACGTTCAAGAGTTTTGGAGAGAAAAGAAAGAAGGGATACTGGTCTGTAATTGTTGACATCGGAGGGATCGAGTGTAGGTTTTTTCAGAAGGGGTGCAACTCTCGCTCTCTTGAAGACGGAAGGGACGTAGCCAGCGGTCAGGGATGAGTTGATGAGCGAGGTGAGGTAAGGGAGAAGGTCTCCGGAAATGGTCTGGAGAAGAGAGGAGGGGATAGGGTCAAGCGGGCAGGTTGTTGGGCGGCCGGCCGTCACAAGACGCGAGATTTCATCTGGAGAGAGAGGGGAGAAAGAGGTCAGAGCACAGGGTAGGGCAGTGTGAGCAGAACCAGCGGTGTCGTTTGAATTAGCAAACGAGGATCGGATGTCGTCGACCTTCTTTTCAAAATGGTTGACGAAGTCATCTGCAGAGAGGGAGGAGGGGGGAGGGGGAGGAGGATTCAGGAGGGAGGAGAAGGTGGCAAAGAGCTTCCTAGGGTTAGAGGCAGATGCTTGGAATTTAGCGTGGTAGAAAGTGGCTTTAGCAGCAGAGACAGAGGAGGAAAATGTAGAGAGGAGGGAGTGAAAGGATGCCAGGTCCGCAGGGAGGCGAGTTTTCCTCCATTTCCGCTCGGCTGCCCGGAGCCCTGTTCTGTGAGCTCGTAATGAGTCATCGAGCCACGGAGCGGGAGGGGAGGACCGAGCCGGCCTGGAGGATAGGGGACATAGAGAGTCAAGGGATGCAGAGAGGGAGGAGAGGAGGGTTGAGGAGGCAAAATCAGGAGATAGGTGGGAGAAGGTTTGAGCGGAGGGAAGAGATGATAGGATGGAAGAGGAGAGAGTAGCGGGGGAGAGAGAGCGAAGGTTGGGACGGCGTGATACCATCCGAGTAGGGGCAGTGTGGGAGGTGTTGGATGAGAGCGAGAGGGAAAAGGATACAAGGTAGTGGTCGGAGACTTGGAGGGGAGTTGCAATGAGGTTAGTGGAAGAACAGCATCTAGTAAAGATGAGGTCGAGCGTATTGCCTGCCTTGTGAGTAGGGGGGGAAGGTGAGAGGGTGAGGTCAAAAGAGGAGAGGAGTGGAAAGAAGGAGGCAGAGAGGAAAGAGTCAAAGGTAGACGTGGGGAGGTTGAAGTCGCCCAGAACTGTGAGAGGTGAGCCGTCCTCAGGAAAGGAGCTTATCAAGGCATCAAGCTCATTGATGAACTCTTCGAGGGAACCTGGAGGGCGATAAATGATAAGGATGTTAAGCTTGAAAGGGCTAGTAACTGTGACAGCATGGAATTCAAAGGAGGCGATAGACAGATGGGTAAGGGGAGAAAGAGAGAATGACCACTTGGGAGAGATGAGGATCCCGGTGCCACCACCCCGCTGACCAGACGCTCTCGGGGTGTGCGAGAACACGTGGGCGGACGAAGAGAGAGCAGTAGGAGTAGCAGTGTTGTCTGTGGTGATCCATGTTTCCGTCAGTGCCACATCACTATGACATTAACACTACATCATCACTATGACATTAACACTACATCATCACTATAACATTAACACTACATCATCACTATAACATTAACACTACATCATCACTATGACATCATCACTATGACATTAACACCACATCATCACTATGACATTAACACTACATCATCACTATAACATTAACACTACATCATCACTATGACATTAACACTACATCATCACTATAACATTAACACTACATCATCACTATAACATCATCACTATGACATTAACACTACATCATCACTATAACATCATCACTATAACATTAACACTACATCATCACTATAACATCATCACTATAACATTAACACTACATCATCACTATGACATTAACACCACATCATCACTATGACATTAACACTACATCATCACTGTGACATTAACACTACATCATCACTATAACATTAACACTACATCATCACTATAACATAATCACTATGACATTAACACTACATCATCACTATAACATCATCACTATAAAATTAACACTACATCATCACTATTACATTAACACTATAACATTAACACTACATCATCACTATAACATTAACACTACATCATCACTATGACATCATCACTTTGACATTAACACTACATCATCACTATAACATCATCACTATGACATTAACACTACATCATCACTATAACATCATCACTATAACATTAACACTACATCATCACTATTACATTAACACTATAACATTAACACTACATCATCACTATTACATTAACACTATAACATTAACACTACATCATCACTATTACATTAACACTATAACATTAACACTACATCATCACTATTACATTAACACTATAACATCACTATAACATCATCACTATAACATTAACACTACATCATCACTATGACATCATCACTATGACATTAACACCACATCATCACTATGACATTAACACCACATCATCACTATGACATTAACACTACATCATCACTATGACATTAACACCACATCATCACTATGACATTAACACCACATCATCACTATGACATTAACACTACATCATCACTATAACATTAACAAAACATCATCACTATAACATCATCACTATGACATTAACACTACATCATCACTATGACATCATCACTATGATATTAACACTACATCATCACTATAACATCATCACTATGACATTAACACCACATCATCACTATAACATTAACACTACATCATCACTATGACATTAACACCACATCATCACTATGACATTAACACTACATCATCACTATAACATTAACAAAACATCATCACTATAACATCATCACTATGACATTAACACTACATCATCACTATGACATCATCACTATGATATTAACACTACATCATCACTATGACATCATCACTATGACATTAACACTACATCATCACTATAACATTAACACTACATCATCACTATGACATCATCACTATGACATTAACACTACATCATCACTATAACATTAACACTACATCATCACTATGACATCATCACTTTGACATTAACACTACATCATCACTTTGACATTAACACTACATCATCACTATGACATTAACACTACATCATCACTATGACATTAACACTACATCATCACTATAACATCATCACTATAACATCATCACTATGACATTAACACCACATCATCACTATGACATTAACACTACATCATCACTATAACATCATCACTATAACATCATCACTATGACATTAACACTACATCATCACTATAACATCATCACTATAACATTAACACTACATCATCACTATGACATCATCACTTTGACATTAACACTACATCATCACTATAACATTAACACTACATCATCACTATAACATCATCACTATGACATTAACACTACATCATCACTATAACATCATCACTATAACATCATCACTATAACATCATCACTATGACATTAACACCACATCATCACTATGACATTAACACCACATCATCACTATAACATTAACACTACATCATCACTATAACATCATCACTATGACATTAACACTACATCATCACTATAACATCATCACTATAACATTAACACTACATCATCACTATGACATCATCACTTTGACATTAACACTACATCATCACTATAACATTAACACTACATCATCACTATAACATCATCACTATGACATTAACACTACATCATCACTATAACATTAACACTACATCATCACTATAACATCATCACTATGACATTAACACTACATCATCACTATAACATCATCACTATAACATTAACACTACATCATCACTATAACATCATCACTATAACATTAACACTACATCATCACTATGACATTAACACCACATCATCACTATGACATTAACACTACATCATCACTGTGACATTAACACTACATCATCACTATAACATTAACACTACATCATCACTATAACATAATCACTATGACATTAACACTACATCATCACTATAACATCATCACTATAAAATTAACACTACATCATCACTATTACATTAACACTATAACATTAACACTACATCATCACTATAACATTAACACTACATCATCACTATGACATCATCACTTTGACATTAACACTACATCATCACTATAACATCATCACTATGACATTAACACTACATCATCACTATAACATCATCACTATAACATTAACACTACATCATCACTATTACATTAACACTATAACATTAACACTACATCATCACTATTACATTAACACTATAACATTAACACTACATCATCACTATTACATTAACACTATAACATTAACACTACCATCACTATTACATTAACACTATAACATCACTATAACATCATCACTATAACATTAACACTACATCATCACTATGACATCATCACTATGACATTAACACCACATCATCACTATGACATTAACACCACATCATCACTATGACATTAACACTACATCATCACTATGACATTAACACCACATCATCACTATGACATTAACACCACATCATCACTATGACATTAACACTACATCATCACTATAACATTAACAAAACATCATCACTATAACATCATCACTATGACATTAACACTACATCATCACTATGACGTCATCACTATGATATTAACACTACATCATCACTATAACATCATCACTATGACATTAACACCACATCATCACTATAACATTAACACTACATCATCACTATGACATTAACACCACATCATCACTATGACATTAACACTACATCATCACTATAACATTAACAAAACATCATCACTATAACATCATCACTATGACATTAACACTACATCATCACTATGACATCATCACTATGATATTAACACTACATCATCACTATGACATCATCACTATGACATTAACACTACATCATCACTATAACATTAACACTACATCATCACTATGACATCATCACTATGACATTAACACTACATCATCACTATAACATTAACACTACATCATCACTATGACATCATCACTTTGACATTAACACTACATCATCACTTTGACATTAACACTACATCATCACTATGACATTAACACTACATCATCACTATGACATTAACACTACATCATCACTATAACATCATCACTATAACATCATCACTATGACATTAACACCACATCATCACTATGACATTAACACTACATCATCACTATAACATCATCACTATAACATCATCACTATAACATTAACACTACATCATCACTATGACATCATCACTTTGACATTAACACTACATCATCACTATAACATTAACACTACATCATCACTATAACATCATCACTATGACATTAACACTACATCATCACTATAACATCATCACTATAACATCATCACTATAACATCATCACTATGACATTAACACCACATCATCACTATGACATTAACACCACATCATCACTATAACATTAACACTACATCATCACTATAACATCATCACAATGACATTAACACTACATCATCACTATAACATCATCACTATAACATTAACACTACATCATCACTATGACATCATCACTTTGACATTAACACTACATCATCACTATAACATTAACACTACATCATCACTATAACATCATCACTATGACATTAACACTACATCATCACTATAACATTAACACTACATCATCACTATAACATCATCACTATGACATTAACACTACATCATCACTATAACATCATCACTATGACATTAACACTACATCATCACTATAACATCATCACTATAACATCATCACTATGACATTAACACTACATCATCACTATAACATCATCACTATAACATCATCACTATAACATCATCACTATGACATTAACACCACATCATCACTATGACATTAACACCACATCATCACTATAACATCATCACTATGACATTAACACCACATCATCACTATAACATCATCACTATGACATTAACACCACATCATCACTATAACATCATCACTATGACATTAACACCACATCATCACTATGACATCATCACTATAACATTAACACTACATCATCACTATGACATTAACACCACATCATCACTATAACATTAACACTACATCATCACTATAACATCATCACTATGACATTAACACTACATCATCACTATAACATTAACACTACATCATCACTATTACATCATCACTATAACATTAACACTACATCATCACTATAACATTAACACTACATCATCACTATAACATCATCACTATAACATTAACAGTACATCATCACTATAACATCATCACTATAACATTAACACTACATCATCACTATGACATCATCACTTTGACATTAACACTACATCATCACTATGACATTAACACTACATCATCACTATGACATTAACACTACATCATCACTATAACATCATCACTATAACATCATCACTATAACATCATCACTATGACATTAACACCACATCATCACTATGACATTAACACCACATCATCACTATGACATCATCACTATGACATTAACACCACATCATCACTATGACATCATCACTATGATATTAACACTACATCATCACTATAACATCATCACTATGACATTAACACCACATCATCACTATAACATTAACACTACATCATCACTATGACATTAACACCACATCATCACTATGACATTAACACTACATCATCACTACAACATTAACAAAACATCATCACTATAACATCATCACTATGACATTAACACTACATCATCACTATGACATCATCACTATGATATTAACACTACATCATCACTATGACATCATCACTATGACATTAACACTACATCATCACTATGACATTAACAGTACATCATCACCATAACATTAACACTACATCATCACTATGACATCATCACTATGACATTAACACTACATCATCACTATAACATTAACACTACATCATCACTATGACATCATCACTTTGACATTAACACTACATCATCACTATAACATCATCACTATGACATTAACACTACATCATCACTATGACATTAACACTACATCATCACTATAACATCATCACTATAACATCATCACTATAACATCATCACTATGACATTAACACCACATCATCACTATGACATTAACACCACATCATCACTATGACATCATCACTATGACATTAACACCACATCATCACTATGACATCATCACTATGATATTAACACTACATCATCACTATAACATCATCACTATGACATTAACACCACATCATCACTATAACATTAACACTACATCATCACTATGACATTAACACCACATCATCACTATGACATTAACACTACATCATCACTATAACATTAACACTACATCATCACTATAACATCATCACTATGACATTAACACTACATCATCACTGTGACATTAACACTACATCATCACTATAACATCATCACTATGACATTAACACTACATCATCACTATAACATCATCACTATGACATTAACACTACATCATCACTATAACATCATCACTATAACATCATCACTATGACATTAACACTACATCATCACTATAACATCATCACTATAACATCATCACTATAACATCATCACTATGACATTAACACCACATCATCACTATGACATTAACACCACATCATCACTATAACATCATCACTATGACATTAACACCACATCATCACTATAACATCATCACTATGACATTAACACCACATCATCACTATAACATCATCACTATGACATTAACACCACATCATCACTATGACATCATCACTATAACATTAACACTACATCATCACTATGACATTAACACCACATCATCACTATAACATTAACACTACATCATCACTATAACATCATCACTATGACATTAACACTACATCATCACTATAACATTAACACTACATCATCACTATTACATCATCACTATAACATTAACACTACATCATCACTATAACATTAACACTACATCATCACTATAACATCATCACTATAACATTAACAGTACATCATCACTATAACATCATCACTATAACATTAACACTACATCATCACTATGACATCATCACTTTGACATTAACACTACATCATCACTATGACATTAACACTACATCATCACTATGACATTAACACTACATCATCACTATAACATCATCACTATAACATCATCACTATAACATCATCACTATGACATTAACACCACATCATCACTATGACATTAACACCACATCATCACTATGACATCATCACTATGACATTAACACCACATCATCACTATGACATCATCACTATGATATTAACACTACATCATCACTATAACATCATCACTATGACATTAACACCACATCATCACTATAACATTAACACTACATCATCACTATGACATTAACACCACATCATCACTATGACATTAACACTACATCATCACTACAACATTAACAAAACATCATCACTATAACATCATCACTATGACATTAACACTACATCATCACTATGACATCATCACTATGATATTAACACTACATCATCACTATGACATCATCACTATGACATTAACACTACATCATCACTATGACATTAACAGTACATCATCACCATAACATTAACACTACATCATCACTATGACATCATCACTATGACATTAACACTACATCATCACTATAACATTAACACTACATCATCACTATGACATCATCACTTTGACATTAACACTACATCATCACTATAACATCATCACTATGACATTAACACTACATCATCACTATGACATTAACACTACATCATCACTATAACATCATCACTATAACATCATCACTATAACATCATCACTATGACATTAACACCACATCATCACTATGACATTAACACCACATCATCACTATGACATCATCACTATGACATTAACACCACATCATCACTATGACATCATCACTATGATATTAACACTACATCATCACTATAACATCATCACTATGACATTAACACCACATCATCACTATAACATTAACACTACATCATCACTATGACATTAACACCACATCATCACTATGACATTAACACTACATCATCACTATAACATTAACACTACATCATCACTATAACATCATCACATCATTAACACTACATCATCACTGTGACATTAACACTACATCATCACTATAAATCATTAACACTACATCATCACTATAACATCATCACTATGACATTAACACTACATCATCACTATAACATTAACACTACATCATCACTATAACATTAACACTACATCATCACTATAACATTAACACTACATCATCACTATAACATTAACACTACATCATCACTGTGACATTAACACTACATCATCACTATGACATCATCACTGTGACATTAACACTACATCATCACTATGACATTAACACTACATCACCACTATAACATCATCACTATGACATTAACACTACATCATCACTGTGACATTAACACTACATCATCACTGTGACATTAACACTACATCATCACTATAACATTAACACCACATCATCACTATGACATTAACACTACATCATCACTGTGACATTAACACTACATCATCACTATGACATTAACACTACATCATCACTATAACATCATCACTATAACATCATCACTATAACATCATCACTATGACATTAACACCACATCATCACTATGACATTAACACCACATCATCACTATGACATCATCACTATGACATTAACACCACATCATCACTATGACATCATCACTATGATATTAACACTACATCATCACTATAACATCATCACTATGACATTAACACTACATCATCACTATGACATCATCACTATGATATTAACACTACATCATCACTATGACATCATCACTATGACATTAACACTACATCATCACTATGACATTAACACTACATCATCACTATAACATTAACACTACATCATCACTATGACATCATCACTACGACATTAACACTACATCATCACTATAACATTAACACTACATCATCACTATGACATCATCACTTTGACATTAACACTACATCATCACTATGACATTAACACTACATCATCACTATAACATCATCACTATAACATCATCACTATAACATCATCACTATGACATTAACACCACATCATCACTATGACATTAACACCACATCATCACTATGACATTAACACCACATCATCACTATGACATCATCACTATGACATTAACACCACATCATCACTATGACATCATCACTATGATATTAACACTACATCATCACTATAACATCATCACTATGACATTAACACCACATCATCACTATAACATTAACACTACATCATCACTATGACATTAACACCACATCATCACTATGACATTAACACTACATCATCACTATAACATTAACACCACATCATCACTATAACATCATCACTATGACATTAACACTACATCATCACTGTGACATTAACACTACATCATCACTATAACATCATCACTATGACATTAACACTACATCATCACTATAACATCATCACTATGACATTAACACTACATCATCACTATGACATTAACACTACATCATCACTATAACATTAACACTACATCATCACTATAACATTAACACTACATCATCACTATAACATTAACACTACATCATCACTATAACATTAACACTACATCATCACTGTGACATTAACACCACATCATCACTATGACATCATCACTGTGACATTAACACTACATCATCACTATGACATTAACATTACATCACCACTATAACATCATCACTATGACATTAACACTACATCATCACTGTGACATTAACACTACATCATCACTGTGACATTAACACTACATCATCACTATAACATTAACACCACATCATCACTATGACATTAACACTACATCATCACTGTGACATTAACACTACATCATCACTATGACATTAACACTACATCATCACTATAACATCATCACTATAACATTAACACTACATCATCACTATGACATTAACACAACATCATCACTGTGACATTAACACTACATCATCACTATGACATTAACACTACATCATCACTGTGACATTAACACTACATCATCAATATAACATTAACACTACATCATCACTATGACATCATCACTATGACATTAACACTACATCATCACTATAACATTAACACTACATCATCACTATGACATCATCACTATGACATTAACACTACATCATCACTATGACATTAACACCACATCATCACTATGACATTAACACTACATCATCACTGTGACATTAACACTACATCATCACTATGACATCATCACTATGACATTAACACTACATCATCACTATGACATTAACACTACATCATCACTATGACATGAACACTACATCATCACTATGACATCATCACTATGACATTAACACTACATCATCACTATAACATTAACACTACATCATCACTATAACATCATCACTATGACATTAACACTACATCATCACTATAACATCATCACTATGACATCATCACTATAACATCATCACTATGACATTAAGACCACATCATCACTATGACATTAACACTACATCATCACTGTGACATTAACACTACATCATCACTATGACATCATCACTATAACATTAACACTACATCATCACTATAACATTAACACTACATCATCACTATAACATCACTATGACATTAACACTACATCATCACTATAACATTAACACTACATCATCACTGTGACATTAACACTACATCATCACTATTACATTAACACTACATCATCACTATAATATTAACACTACATCATCACTATAACAGCATCACTATAACAGTAACACTACATCATCACTATGACATTAACACTACATCATCACTATGACATTAACACTACATCATCACTGTGACATCATCACTATGACATCATCACTATAACACCATAACTATGACATTAACACTACATCATCACTATGACATTAACACTACATCATCACCATGATATTAACACTACATCATCACTATAACATTAACACTACATCATCACTATGACATTACCACTACATCATCACTATGACATTAACACTACATCATCACTATAACATCATCACTATAACATTAACACCACATCATCACTGTGACATTAACACTACATCATCACTATGACATCATCACTATGACATTAACACTACATCATCACTATGACATTAACACTATAACATTAACACTACATCATCACTATAACATCACTATGACATTAACAGTATAACATTAACACTACATCATCACTATGACATTAACAGTATAACATTAACACTACATCATCACTATAACATCACTATGACATTAACACTACATCATCACTATGACATTACCACTACATCATCACTATGACATTACCACTACATCATCACTATGACATTAACACTACATCATCACTATAACATCATCACTATGACATCACCACTACATCATCACTATGACATTACCACTACATCATCACTATGACATTAACACTACATCAGCACTATAACATTAACACTACATCATCACTATAACATCATCACTATAACATTAACACTACATCACCACTGTGACATTAACACTACATCATCACTATGACATCATCACTGTGACATTAACACTACATCATCACTATGACATCATCACTGTGACATTAACACTACATCATCACTATAACATAATCACTATAACATTAACATTACATCATCACTATGACATTAACACTACATCATCACTATAACATTAACACTACATCATCACTATAACATCATCACTATAACATTAACATTACATCATCACTATGACATTAACACTACATCATCATTATAACATTAACACTACATCATCACTATAACAGCATCACTATAACATTACCACTACATCATCACTATGACATTAACACTACATCATCACTATGACATTAACACTACATCATCACTATAACATTAACACTACATCATCACTATAACAGCATCACTATAACATTAACACTACATCATCACTATAACATTAACA
The DNA here is from genome assembly GCF_021184085.1 of Oncorhynchus gorbuscha. Taxonomy (NCBI): domain Eukaryota; kingdom Metazoa; phylum Chordata; class Actinopteri; order Salmoniformes; family Salmonidae; genus Oncorhynchus; species Oncorhynchus gorbuscha. The sequence goes on from NC_060197.1 coordinate 49,582,656, forward strand.
CTACATCATCACTGTGACATCATCACTGTGACATTAACACTACATCATCACTGTGACATTAACACTACATCATCACTGTGACATCATCACTATGACATCATCACTATAACACCATAACTATGACATTAACACTACATCATCACTATGACATTAACACTACATCATCACCATGATATTAACACTACATCATCACTATAACATTAACACTACATCATCACTATGACATTACCACTACATCATCACTATGACATTAACACTACATCATCACTATAACATCATCACTATAACATTAACACCACATCATCACTGTGACATTAACACTACATCATCACTATGACATCATCACTATGACATTAACACTACATCATCACTATGACATTAACACTATAACATTAACACTACATCATCACTATAACATCACTATGACATTAACAGTATAACATTAACACTACATCATCACTATGACATTAACAGTATAACATTAACACTACATCATCACTATAACATCACTATGACATTAACACTACATCATCACTATGACATTAACACTACATCATCACTATGACATTACCACTACATCATCACTATGACATTAACACTACATCATCACTATAACATCATCACTATGACATCACCACTACATCATCACTATGACATTACCACTACATCATCACTATGACATTAACACTACATCATCACTATAACATTAACACTACATCATCACTATGACATTACCACTACATCATCACTATGACATTAACACTACATCAGCACTATAACATTAACACTACATCATCACTATAACATCATCACTATAACATTAACACTACATCACCACTGTGACATTAACACTACATCACATGACATCATCACTGTGACATTAACACTACATCATCACTATGACATCATCACTGTGACATTAACACTACATCATCACTATAACATCATCACTATAACATTAACATTACATCATCACTATGACATTAACACTACATCATCACTATAACATCATCACTATAACATTAACATTACATCATCACTATGACATTAACACTACATCATCATTATAACATTAACACTACATCATCACTATAACATCATCACTATAACATTAACACTACATCATCACTATAACATCATCACTATAACATTAACATTACATCATCACTATGACATTAACACTACATCATCACTATAACATTAACACTACATCATCACTATAACATCACTATGACATTAACACTACAGCATCACGATGACATTAACACTACATCACCACTGTGACATTAACACTACAGCATCACTATGACATTAACACTACATCATCACTATAACATTAACACTACATCACCACTGTGACATTAACACTACATCATCACTATTACATTAACACTACATCATCACTATAACATTAACACTACATCATCACTATGACATTAACACTACATCATCACTGTGACATCATCACTGTGACATTAACACTACATCATCACTGTGACATCATCACTGTGACATCATCACTATGACATCATCACTGTGACATCATCACTATGACATCATCACTGTGACATCATCACTGTGACATCATCACTGTGACATTAACACTACATCATCACTGTGACATCATCACTATGACATTAACACTACATCATCACTGTGACATTAACACTACATCATCACTGTGACATCATCACTGTGACATCATCACTATGATATTATTGCTACATCATCACTGTTACATCATCACTATGACATTTCCACTATAACATCATCACTATGACATTTCCACTATGACGTAATCACTACATCATCACTATGACATTTCCACTATGACATCATCACTACATCATCACTATGACATCATCACCAATTTGTAAGTCGCTCTGGATAAGAGCGTCTGCTAAATGACTTAAATGTAAATGTAAATGTAATCACTATAACATCATCACTACATTATCGTTATGCCATTTTTCACACCACATAATCGCTATGACATCATCACTATGACATTATCACTATGATATTTATCACTCCTTTCTCCCTCAATCCCTCTGCTCTCCTTTCCCCCTCAATCCTTCTGCTCTCCTTTCTCCCTCAATCCCTCTGCTCTCCTTTCTCCATCAATCCCTCTGCTCTCCTTTCTCCCTCAAGCCCTCTGCTCTCCTTTCTCCCTCAATCCCTCTGCTCTCCTTTCTCCCTCAATCCCTCTGCTCTCCTTTGACCCTTAATCCCTCTGCTCTCCTTTCTCCCTCAATCCCTCTGCTCTCCTTTCTCCCTCAATCCCTCTGCTCTCCTTTCTCCCTCAATCCCTCTGCTCTCCTTTGACCCTCAATCACTCTGCTCTCCTTTCTCCCTCAATCCCTCTGCTCTCCTTTCTCCCTCAATCCCTCTGCTCTCCTTTCTCCCTCAATCCCTCTGCTCTCCTTTCTCCCTCAATCCCTCTGCTCTCCTTTCTCCCTCAATCCCTCTGCTCTCTATTGACCCTTAATCTCTCTGCTCTCCTTTCTCCCTCAATCCCTCTGCTCTCCTTTCTCCCTCAATCCCTCTGCTCTCCTTTCTCCCTCAATCCCTCTGCTCTCCATTGACCCTTAATCCCTCTGCTCTCCTTTCTCCCTCCATCCCTCTCTTTAGGCTTGGTCTCTCTTTCCTCTATGTTCTGAGCTGTCAGCTGTAGATGTCACTGAGCTAGTGGACATAGCTCTGTGAGGAGGAAGTGATGTCATACCTTCAATGATGTGTTTCCTAGACAACCCTCTCTCCGTCTCCGCCCTTCAAAGGAAGTAAGAGGAAGTTATGGCTTAGTGTTCAGGTAGACCTTATTGTCCAAACCTTATTGTCCAGACCTTACCCAAACAATTTGAGCATCTACTTTTAAAAATCCACCTTTCCAGAAACAAGCCTCTCACCGTTGCTGCTTGCTATAGACCACCCTCTGCCCCCAGCTGTGCACTGGACACCATATGTGAACAGATTGCCCCCCATTTGTCTTCAGAGCTTGTGCTGCTAGGTGACCTAAAGTGGGAAACCCCGGCCATCCGATAACTCCAATCCAAAATGATATCTAGAATCGGCTTCCTATTTCGCAACAAAGCATCCTTCACTCCTGCTGTCAAACATACCCTCGTTAAAACTGACCATCCTACCAATCCTCGACTTTGGCGATGTCATTACAAAATTGCCTCCAACATTCTACTCAACAAATTGGATGCAGTCTATCACAGTGCCATCCATTTTGTCACCAAAGCCCCATATACTACCCACCACTGCAATCTGTACGCTCTCGTTGGCTGGCCCTCGCTTCACTCTCATCGCCAAACCCACTGGCTCCAGGTCATCTATGAGTCTTTTCTAGGTAAAGCCCGCCTTATCTCAGCTCACTGGTCACCATAGCAGCACACACTCGTAGCACGCGCTCCAGCAGGTATATCTCACTGGTCACCCCAAAGCCAATTCCTCCTATGGCTGCCTTTCCTTCCAGTTCTCTGCTGCCAATGACTGGAATGAACTGCAATAATCACTGAAGCTGGAGACTCATATTTCCCTCACTAGCTTTAAGCACCAGCTGTCAGAGCAGCTCACAGATCACTGCACCTGTACAAAGCCAACCTGTAAACAGCCCACCCAACTACCGCATCCCCATACTGTATTTATTTATTTATCTTGCTCCTTTGCACCCCAGTATCCCTACTTGCACATTCATCTTCTGCACATTGTGGAGGATGAATCAGAATTAGTTGGGTAACATAGATAAGTAAGGTGTTTTATTTACATAATATGCTTATGAGAGATACTTGTCATTAGAATGTCTCCCTTTGTACTATACTGTTGTCAGTTGCCCTTTTCCCTTCTCAGCTCGGGCTCAGTCACTTGGGGCCCAGAGAGGGGTGAGGTCAGGCTTGTCTTTTACACGTCTCTGGTAATATGCAGAATATCAGAAAGGGAGAGGTCAGAATGGAACATTGTCTTCATACGTGAATTTATCTGTTAAACCAGGTGAAGGGATGGTGTGATTAAGGGGGAACCAATTATCTCTTGGCTTCACAATGTCTGTGCACAAGTCACTCCCCTCAGTGAGCTTGTCCAGGAGTGGGGAGAAGAGGGGGTTTACTTGAGATGGGTGTACATAGAGTTGACAATTGAGTTATGCCTTGGATGAGGTAATGTTTTGGTATTATGAAGTACAAGGAACGAGATTAGAACCTCGTCTTAGAGACCAAACTGAACAATAATTTATAGCTAATGCTATCTGGCTATGGGATACTCCTCTCTCAAGTAAAAGGCTTAGAGACCAAACTGAACAATAATTTATAGCTAATGCTATCTGGCTATGGGATACTCCTCTCTCAAGTAAAAGGCTTAGAGAGCAAACTGAATGATAATTTATAGCTAAAGCTATCTGGCTATGGGATACTCATCTCTCAAGTAAAAGGCTTAGAGAGCAAACTGAACAATAATTTATAGCTAATGCTAATGCTATCTGGCTATGGGATACTCATCTCTCAAGTAAAAGGCTTAGAGAGCAAACTGAATGATAATCTATAGCTAATGCTAATGCTATCTGGCTATGGGATACTCCTCTCTCAAGTAAAAGGCCCTTTGTGAAGTTTTCCTAAGATCTGTAGTTTTCCTAGATCCGTCATGTTAGTTGAGAGGGGTGTATCTTTACTATGAAAGATCTCAGTTGCCATTATGTTGACACTCAACTTTTCATTAGAGATGGTGAATTGTTGAGAGTCAAATGCTATTACAAAAGCTTAATTATTATTAAAGGTGAAGTTTAACTATAACCCTGACTGGTGTGTGGTTTGTAACTCTCCCCATTTGGTGAAGTTTAACTATAACCCTGACTGGTGTGTGGTTTGTAACTCTCCCCATTTGTTGAAGTTTAACTATAACCCTGACTGGTGTGTGGTTTGTAACTCTCCCCATTTGGTGAAGTTTAACTATAACCCTGACTGGTGTGTGGTTTGTAACTCTCCCCATTTGGTAATACAGTGTTTAATTGTTATATTGTAATTACTTCGCCACCATGTCCTATTTATTGCCTTATTTACATTTACATTTAAGTCATTTAGCAGACGCTCTTATCCAGAGCGACTTACAAATTGGTGCATTCACCTTATGACATCCAGTGGAACAGTCACTTTACAATAGTGCATCTAAAACTTAAGGGGGGGGGGGGTGAGAGGGATTACTTATCCTATCCTAGGTATTCCTTAAAGAGGTGGGGTTTCAGGTGTCTCCGGAAGGTGGTGATTGACTCCGCTGTCCTGGCGTCGTGAGGGAGTTTGTTCCACCATTGGGGGGCCAGGGCAGCGAACAGTTTTGACTGGGCTGAGCCTTATCTTACCTCAAATGCACTCACTGTATATAGACTGTAAGTCGCTTTGGATAAAAGCGTCTGCTAAATGGCATATATTATTATTATTATATATTATATATATTAGACTTGTTGTTTCCTTTTGTTCTACTTTGTTATTGACTGTATGTTTTGTTTATTCCACGTGTAACTCTGTGTTGTTGTTTACTCCATGTGTAACTCTGTGTTGTTGTATCTGTTAAACTGCTTTGCTTTATCTTGGCCAGGTCTCAGTTGTAAATGAGAACTTGTTCTCAACTAGCCTACCTGGTTAAATAAAGGTGTTCTCAACTAGCCTACCTGGTTAAATAAAGGTGTTCTCAACTAGCCTACCTGGTTAAATAAAGGTGTTCTCAACTAGCCTACCTGGTTAAATAAAGGTGTTCTCAACTAGCCTACCTGGTTAAATAAAGGTGTTCTCAACTAGCCTACCTGGTTAAATAAAGGTGAAATAAATAAATAAACATTGTCCTCTTTTGGACATTCTGTCAGTTTAAGGGGATAGTTTTGGAATGAAGCCCTTTATCTTCTTCCCCAGAGTCAGATGAGCTCGTGGATACTTGGCTCTCGATGCTGCTTGCTGTTCCATTGCTTCATTGTTTCGGAAAACTACATTAAAAAAACACTCTTATCCAGAGCGACGTAATGTGCATACATTTTTGTTATGGTCCCCCGTGGGAATTGAACCCACAACCCTGGCATTGCAAGTGCTCTACCAACTGAGCCACATGGAACAACCTCAAACTTCCTTCATACTGGACACAGAGACATACAAATGGTATCCACTGGTTCATCTGACTCTGGGGAAGTAGATAAAGGGCTTCATTGCCAAAATCCTGAAGTATCCCTTTAAGGTTAAAAGACATTTCCAATAGAAACAAAATAACTGATTTAAGAGACAGAGTCAAACTATTAAACACTTGCTTTCAGAGACACACAACAGAGTCAAGCTATTAAACTACTGCTTTTAGAGACACTTACTGTCCTCCCCAGTAGATCTTAGTGGTCACCACATAACTAGACCTCCTGATGGATACAGAGAGAAAGAGAGGGGGAGAGAGAGGGAGGAGGAGGAGAGGGAGGAAAGAGAGAGGGAGGATAGAGAGAGAGGTGGGAGAGGGGGAAGAGGGGGAGAGAGAGAGAAAGGCGTGAGGGAGAGAGGGGAAGAGAAAGAGAAAGGAAGAAAGAGAGGAGAAGAGAAAGAGAAAGGAAGAGAGAGAGAAGTTAGAGAGAGGGTAGAGAGAGTGGAGAAAGAGGGGAGAGGGGGAGAAGAGGGATGGATGATTAATAGAGGAAGGGGATGAGATGGTTGGAGGAGAGGGGGAGAAGAAAGGTATTAGATGGAGCGAAGGAGGAGAGGGGGAGAAGTAAAGTATTAGATGGAGTTGGAGGAGAGGGGGAGAAGTAAGGTATTAGATGGAGTTGGAGGAGAGGGGGAGAAGTAAGGTATTAGATGGAGCGAAGGAGGAGAGGGGGAGAAGTAAGGTATTAGATGGAGTTGGAGGAGAGGGGGAGAAGTAAGGTATTAGATGGAGCGAAGGAGGAGAGGGGGAGAAGTAAGGTATTAGATGGAGTTGGAGGAGAGGGGGAGAAGTAAGGTATTAGATGGAGCGAAGGAGGAGAGGGGGAGAAGTAAGGTATTAGATGGAGCGAAGGAGGAGAGGGGGAGAAGTAAGGTATTAGATGGAGCGAAGGAGGAGAAGTAAGGTATTAGATGGAGCGAAGGAGGAGAGGGGGAGAAGTAAGGTATTAGATGGAGCGAAAGAGGAGAGGGGAGAAGTAAGGTATTAGATGGAGCGAAGGTGGAGAGGGGGAGAAGTAAGGTATTAGATGGAGTTGGAGGAGAGGGGGAGAAGTAAGGTATTAGATGGAGCGAAAGAGGAGAGGGGAGAAGTAAGGTATTAGATGGAGCGAAAGTGGAGAGGGGGAGAAGTAAGGTATTAGATGGAGCAAAAGAGGAGAGGGGGAGAAGAAAGGTATTAGATGGAGTTGGAGGTGGAGAGGGGGAGAAGAAAGGTATTAGATGGAGCAAAAGAGGAGAGGGGGAGAAGTAAGGTATTAGATGGAGTTGGAGGAGAGGGGGAGAAGTAAGGTATTAGATGGAGCGAAGGAGGAGAGGGGAGAAGTAAGGTATTAGATGGAGTTGGAGGAGAGGGGGAGAAGTAAGGTATTAGATGGAGCGAAGGTGGAGAGGGGGAGAAGTAAGGTATTAGATGGAGCGAAGGTGGAGAGGGGGAGAAGTAAGGTATTAGATGGAGCGAAGGTGGAGAGGGGGAGAAGTAAGGTATTAGATGGAGCGAAGGTGGAGAGGGGGAGAAGTAAGGTATTAGATGGAGCGAAGGTGGAGAGGGGGAGAAGTAAGTTATTAGAAGGAGCGAAGGAGGAGAGGGGGAGAAGTAAGTTATTAGAAGGAGCGAAGGAGGAGAGGGGGAAGAAAGGTATTAGATGGAGCGAAGGAGGAGAGGGGGAGAAGTAAGGTATTAGATGGAGTTGGAGGAGAGGGGGAGAAGTAAGGTATTAGATGGAGCGAAGGAGGAGAGGGGGATAGACATTATTTCAGTATTATTGCTGAGTTGTCACCATCAGTGACTGAGACGGATGGAGAGAATGAGTGAAAGAGTGTAAGAGGATGGGCCTCACCTCCATTCCTTCTTCTTTAGGATTTTACCCAAAGTCGTCTCAGCCCTGAGCGAGAGAGACACACACACAAATCACTACATTTAGCCATCTATGAATGATTTGCTTGCCTACTGGGTGGAGAAGGAGAGAGAGAGTAGCGTACCTTCCTGAAGCGTAAACCTCTGCTGTGTCAAACAGGTTCACTCCATTGTCATAGGCTATGGTCATCAGGCTCTCTGCCATCTACACACACACACACACACACACACACACACACACACACACACACACACACACACACACACACACACACACACACACACACACACACACACACACACACACACACACACACACACACACACACACACACACACACACACACACACACACACACAGAATGAATGAATGAAAACACACACATACAGTGGGTATAGAGTCACCACCCCTTTTCAAAATGTTCACCTTTTGTTGCCTTACAGACCCACAATGTCCAAGTGAAAAAATAAATTAAAACAACAATTAAAAATAAAACAATACCCAGGGTGTCACTCCCTCTCCGGCCTCGAGGTCCTCAGGCTGCTGACTACCCCGCACACCTGTCACCATCGTCTCGCGCACCTGCGCCTCATGACACCCCTGGACTCTATCACCTCCTTGATTATCTCCCCTATATCTGTCATTCCCCTTGTCAAGTCCTGGCCTTTTTTGGTCAGGGCGTGAGTTGGGGTGGGCATTCTATGTTTGGTTCTTTGTGTTAGATTTCTATGTGTTTTCCAAATCAGAGGCAGCTGTCAATCGTTGTCTCTGATTGAGAACCATACTTAGGCAGCCTGTTTTCCCACTATGGGTTGTGGGTAGTTGTTTTGTGTTTTGTGTGTTTTCCCACTATAGGTTGTGGGTAGTTGTTTTGTGTTTTGTGTGTTTTCCCACTATGGGTTGTGGGTAGTTGTTTTGTGTTTTGTGTGTTTTCCCACTATGGGTTGTGGGTAGTTGTTTTGTGTTTTGTGTGTTTTCCCACTATGGGTTGTGGGTAGTTGTTTTGTGTTTTGTGTGTTTTCCCACTATGGGTTGTGGGTAGTTGTTTTGTGTGTTTTCCCACTATGGGTTGTGGGTAGTTGTTTTGTGTGTTTTCCCACTATGGGTTGTGGGTAGTTGTTTTGTGTGTTTTCCCACTATGGGTTGTGGGTAGTTGTTTTGTGTTTTGTGTGTTTTCCCACTATGGGTTGTGGGTAGTTGTTTTGTGTTTTGTGTGTTTTCCCACTATGGGTTGTGGGTAGTTGTTTTGTGTGTTTTCCCACTATGGGTTGTGGGTAGTTGTTTTGTGTGTTTTCCCACTGGGTTGTGGGTTGTGGGTTTTCCCACTATGGGTTGTTTTGTGTTTTGTGTGTTTTCCCACTATGGGTTGTGGGTAGTTGTTTTGTGTGTTTTCCCACTATGGGTTGTGGGTAGTTGTTTTGTGTTTTGTGTGTTTTCCCACTATGGGTTGTGGGTAGTTGTTTTGTGTTTTGTGTGTTTTCCCACTATGGGTTGTGGGTAGTTGTTTTGTGTTTTGTGTGTTTTGCCACTATGGGTTGTGGGTAGTTGTTTTGTGTTTTGTGTGTTTTCCCACTATGGGTTGTGGGTAGTTGTTTTGTGTGTTTTCCCACTATGGGTTGTGGGTAGTTGTTTTGTGTGTTTTCCCACTATGGGTTGTGGGTAGTTGTTTTGTGTGTTTTCCCACTATGGGTTGTGGGTAGTTGTTTTGTGTGTTTTCCCACTATGGGTTGTGGGTAGTTGTTTTGTGTTTTGTGTGTTTTCCCACTATGGGTTGTGGGTAGTTGTTTTTTGTGTGTTTTCCCACTATGGGTTGTGGGTAGTTGTTTTGTGTTTTGTGTGTTTTGCACCTTGTTCATTTGTCGTGTTGTTTTTTGTTCAAGTATTTAGTGAGTATTGGTATTTATTAAAAGTATTATGAATACTTACCACGCTGCACCTTGGTCCTCTTCTCCTTCTCCCCATCGTTACAGAACTCTCTTCTCCCCATCTATGGGTTGTTAGTTGTTTTGTGTTTTGTGTGTTTTCCCAGAACTATCTTCTCCCCATCGTTACAGAACTATCTTCTCCCCATCGTTACAGAACTTCTCTTCTCCCCATCGTTACAGAACTATCTTCTCCCCATCGTTACAGAACTATCTTCTCCCCATCGTTACAGAACTATCTTCTCCCCATCGTTACAGAACTATCTTCTCCCCATCGTTACAGAACTATCTTCTCCCCATCGTTACAGAACTATCTTCTCCCCATCGTTACAGAACTATCTTCTCCCCATCGTTACAGAACTATCTTCTCCCCATCGTTACAGAACTATCTTCTCCCCATCGTTACAGAACTATCTTCTCCCCATCGTTACAGAACTATCTTCTTCCCAATCGTTACACCCCTTGGTTCTTTCCTCAGGTGTTACTGACTGTTTTCATGTCAGTGCGTTGTTTGTGTTTCGTGTTCATTATTTCTTTTATTTATTAAAACACTCACTCCCTGAACTTGCTTCCCAACTCTCAGCGCACTCATTACACCTTGGATAAGTAAACATCCCCACTTTTAAAATTGCAATTGCAAACTTGCTGAGGTATAACCAACCACCATCCAGATCCCAATCAAGCTAATTGGCTTTCATCTGTGATCAATTGTAGTGGCTTTGATTAGTCCAGAATAAAAGTGGCTGTTCATAGAGGACTCCAATTCAAAGCAAAGGATCCACGGAAAGGTACTTTCAAAAGATCTAAACTCAGAAAAAAAGTCCCTTTTTCAGGATACTGAGATACTCAGAGATAATTTTACTTTTTCATGACCTTGTCTCAAAGATAATTCGTAATAATCCAAATAACACAGATCTTCATTGTAAAGGGTTTAGACACTGTTTTCCGTGCTTGTTCAATGAACCATAAACAATTAATGAACATGCACCTGTGGAACGGTCGTTAAGACACTAACAGCTTACAGACGGTAGGCAATTAAGGTCACAGTTATGAAAACTTAGGACACTAAAGAGGCCTTTCTGACTCTGAAAAACACCAACAGACTCCCAGGGTCCCTGCTCATCTGTGTGAATGTGCCTGAGGCATGAGGACTTGCAGATGTGGCCAGGGCAATAAATTGCAATGTCCGTACTATGAGACGCCTAAGATAGCACTACAGGGAGACAGGACGGACAGTTGATTGTCCTCGCAGTGGCAGACAACGTGTAACAACACCTGCACAGGATCGGTACATCCGAACATCACACCTGCCGGACAGGTACAGGATGGCAACAGCTGCCCGAATTACACCAGGAACACACAATCCCTCCATCAGTGCTTGTTGTCATTGCAAGCAATCACAACACTGTGTGTTACAGGGAACACATCCTCCTCCCTCATGTGGTACCCTTCCTGCAGGCTCATTCTGACATGACCCTCCAGCATGACAATGCCACCAGCCATACTGCTCGTTCTGTGCGTGATTTCCTGCAAGACAGGAATGTCAGTGTTCTGCCATGGTCAGCGAAGAGCTCGGATCTCAATCCTATTAAGCACGTCTGGGACCTGTTGGATCGGAGGGTGAGAGCTAGGGCCATTCTCCCCATAAATGTCCTGGAACTTGCAGTTGCCTTGGTGGAAGAGTGGAGTAACATCTCACAGCAAGAACTGACAAATCTGGTGCAGTCCATGATGAGGAGATGCACTGCAGTACTTAATGCAGCTGGTGGCCACACCAGATACTGACTGTTACTTTTGATTTTGACCCCCCCTTGGTTCAGGAACACATTATTCCATTTCTGTTAGTCACATGTCTGTGGAACTTGTTCAGTTTGTCTCAGTTGTTGAATCTTGTCATGTTCATACAAATATTTACACATTGTTTTGCTGTGATTATAAGATAAAATTGTGGAAAGGGACAAGTGAAAGTGAAATTAAACTATTTCAAAGGCTTTGTCTATCCCTCGGAGCAGAGTTAAGACAATTATTAAGGAGTGGAAGGCACCACCCAGACAAGGAACAGGACGTCCCTCCAAACTGGATGACAGGGAGGAGACTGATCAGAGAGGCTGCCAAGCAGCCAATGGTGAACTTGAAGGAGCTTCAGGCCTTTATGGCAAAGACTGGTCAATGTGTGCATGTGACCACAATATCACAAACACTCCACAAATCTGGCCTCTCTGCGAGGGTGGCAAGAAAAAAAACACTCCACAAAAAAAAGCACATTGTAGATTCTGAAGTCAAGTGGCAAAAGGTGCTGTGGTCAGAAGAGTGTAAAGAACACCATGCCTACAGTAAAGAACACCATGTCTACTGTAAAGAACACCATGTCTACTGTAAAGAACACCACGTCTACAGTAAAGAACACCACGTCTACAGTAAAGAACACCACGTCTACAGTAAAGAACACCATGACTACAGTAAAGAACACCACGTCTACAATAAAGAACACCACGTCTACAGTAAAGAACACCACGTCTACAGTAAAGAACACCACGTCTACAGTAAAGAACACCTCACCTATGGTAAAGAACACCATGACTACAGTAAAGAACACCACGTCTACAGTAAAGAACACCATGTCTACAGTAAAGAACACCACGTCTACAGTAAAGAACACCACGTCTACAGTAAAGAACACCACGTCTACAGTAAAGAACACCACGTCTACAGTAAAGAACACCTCACCTATGGTAAAGAACACCATGACTACAGTAAAGAACACCACGTCTACAGTAAAGAACACCATGTCTACAGTAAAGAACACCACGTCTACAGTAAAGAACACCACGTCTACAGTAAAGAACACCACGTCTACAGTAAAGAACACCATGACTACAGTAAAGAACACCACGTCTACAGTAAAGAACACCACGTCTACAGTAAAGAACACCACGTCTACAGTAAAGAACACCACGTCTACAGTAAAGAACACCTCACCTATGGTAAAGAACACCATGTCTACTGTAAAGCACACCATGTCTACAGTAAAGAACACCATGTCTACTGTAAAGAACACCATGTCTACAGTAAAGAACACCATGTCTACAGTAAAGAACACCATGTCTACAGTAAAGAACACCATGTCTACAGTAAAGAACACCACGTCTACAGTAAAGAACACCATGTCTACTGTAAAGAACACCATGTCTACAGTAAATAACACCATAACTACAGTAAAGAACACCACGTCTACAGTAAAGAACACCATGTCTACAGTAAAGAACAGTAAAGAACCCCATGTCTACATTAAAGAACACCACGTCTACAGTAAAGAACACCATGTCTACAGTAAAGAACACCACGTCTACAGTAAAGAACACCATGTCTACTGTAAAGAACACCATGACAACAGTAAAGAACACCATGTCTACAGTAAAGAACACCACGCCTACAGTAAAGAACACCATGTCTACAGTAAAGAACACCATGTCTACAGTAAAGAACACCATGTCTACAGTAAAGAACACCACGTCTACAGTAAAGAACACCATGTCTACTGTAAAGAACACCATGTCTACAGTAAATAACACCATAACTACAGTAAAGAACACCACGTCTACAGTAAAGAACACCATGTCTACAGTAAAGAACACCACGTCTACAGTAAAGAACACCACGTCTACAGTAAAGAACAGTAAAGAACCCCATGTCTACATTAAAGAACACCACGTCTACAGTAAAGAACACCATGTCTACAGTAAAGAACACCACGTCTACAGTAAAGAACACCATGTCTACAGTAAAGAACACCATGTCTACAGTAAAGAACACCACGTCTACAGTAAAGAACACCATGTCTACAGTAAAGAACACCACGTCTACAGTAAAGAACACCATGTCTACTGTAAAGAACACCATGACAACAGTAAAGAACACCATGTCTACAGTAAAGAACACCACGCCTACAGTAAAGAACACCATGTCTACTGTAAAGAACAGTAAAGAACCCCATGTCTACATTAAAGAACACCACGTCTACAGTAAAGAACACCATGACTACAGTAAAGAACACCATGTCTACTGTAAAGAACACCATGTCTACAGTAAAGAACACCATGTCTACAGTAAAGAACACCATGCCTACAGTAAAGAACACCATGTCTACAGTAAAGATCACCATGTCTACAGTAAAGAACACCATGCCTACAGTAAAGAACACCATGTCTACTGTAAAGAACACCATGTCTACAGTAAAGAACACCATGCCTACTGTAAAGCACTCCATGTCTACAATAAAGAACATCATGCCTACAGTAAAGAACACCATTTCTACTGTAAAGCACACCATGTCTACTGTAAAGCACACCATGTCTACAGTAAAGAACACCATGTCTACAGTAAAGAACACCATGTCTACAGTAAAGAACACCACGTCTACAGTAAAGAACACCACGTCTACAGTAAAGAACACCATGTCTACAGTAAAGAACACCACGTCTACAGTAAAGAACACCATGTCTACAGTAAAGAACACCACGTCTACAGTAAAGAACACCACGTCTACAGTAAAGAACACCACGTCTACAGTAAAGAACACCACGTCTACTGTAAAGCACACCATGTCTACAGTAAAGAACACCATGTCTACAGTAAAGAACACCATGTCTACAGTAAAGAACACCATGTCTACTGTAAAGAACACCATGACAACAGTAAAGAACATCACGTCTACAGTAAATAACACCACGTCTACAGTAAAGAACATCACGTCTACAGTAAATAACACCACGTCTACAGTAAAGAACACCATGTCTACTGTAAAGCATACCATGTCTACAGTAAAGAACACCATGTCTACAGTAAAGAACCCCATGTCTACAGTAAAGAACACCATGTCTACAGTAAATAACACCATAACTACAGTAAAGCACATCAAGTCTACTGTAAAGAACACCATGACAACAGTAAAGAACACCACGTCTACAGTAAAGAACACCTCACCTATGGTAAAGAACACCATGTCTACTGTAAAGCACACCATGTCTACAGTAAAGAACACCATGTCTACTGTAAAGCATACCATGTCTACAGTAAAGAACACCATGTCTACTGTAAAGATCACCTCACCTACAGTAAAGAACACCACGCCTACAGTAAAGAACAGTAAAGAACCCCATGTCTACATTAAAGAACACCACGTCTACAGTAAAGAACACCACGTCTACAGTAAAGAACACCACGTCTACAGTAAAGAACACCATGTCTACAGTAAAGAACACCACGTCTACAGTAAAGAACACCATGTCTACAGTAAAGAACACCACGTCTACAGTAAAGAACACCATGTCTACAGTAAAGAACACCACGCCTACAGTAAAGAACACCATGTCTACTGTAAAGAACACCATGACAACAGTAAAGAACACCATGTCTACAGTAAAGAACACCACGCCTACAGTAAAGAACACCATGTCTACTGTAAAGAACACCATGACAACAGTAAAGAACACCATGTCTACTGTAAAGAACACCATGTCTACTGTAAAGAACACCATGACAACAGTAAAGAACACCATGCCTACTGTAAAGAACACCATGACAACAGTAAAGAACACCATGTCTACTGTAAAGAACACCATGACAACAGTAAAGAACACCATGTCTACTGTAAAGAACAGTAAAGAACCCCATGTCTACATTAAAGAACACCACGTACAGTAAAGAACACCATGTCTACAGTAAAGAACACCATGCCTACAGTAAAGAACACCATGTCTACAGTAAAGAACACCATGTCAACAGTAAAGAACACCATGCCTACAGTAAAGAACACCATGTCTACTGTAAAGAACACCATGTCTACAGTAAAGAACACCATGCCTACTGTAAAGACACCATGTCTACAATAAAGAACATCATGCCTACAGTAAAGAACACCATTTCTACTGTAAAGAACACCATGTCTACTGTAAAGAACACCATGTCTACAGTAAAGAACACCATGCCTACTGTAAAGCACACCATGTCTACAATAAAGAACACCACGTCTACAGTAAAGAACACCATGACTACAGTAAAGAACACCATGACTACAGTAAAGAACACCACGTCTACAGTAAAGAACACCATGACAACAGTAAAGAACACCACGTCTACAGTAAAGAACACCTCACCTATGGTAAAGAACACCATGTCTACTGTAAAGCACACCATGTCTACAGTAAAGAACACCATGTCTACTGTAAAGCATACCATGTCTACAGTAAAGAACACCATGTCTACTGTAAAGATCACCTCACCTACAGTAAAGAACACCACGCCTACAGTAAAGAACACCACGCCTACAGTAAAGAACACCACGCCTACAGTAAAGAACACCATGTCACTGTAAAGATCACCTCACCTACAGTAAAGAACACCACGCCTACAGTAAAGAACACCACGCCTACAGTAAAGAACACCACGCCTACAGTAAAGAACACCATGTCTACTGTAAAGAACAGTAAAGAACACCACGTCTACAGTAAAGAACACCACGCCTACAGTAAAGAACACCATGTCTACTGTAAAGAACACCATGACAACAGTAAAGAACACCATGACAACAGTAAAGAACACCATGTCTACTGTAAAGAACAGTAAAGAACCCCATGTCTACATTAAAGAACACCACGTCTACAGTAAAGAACACCATGACTACAGTAAAGAACACCATGTCTACTGTAAAGAACACCATGTCTACAGTAAAGAACACCATGTCTACAGTAAAGAACACCTCATCTATGGTAAAGAACACCATGTCTACTGTAAAGCACACCATGTCTAGTAAAGAACACCATGACAACAGTAAAGAACACCACGCCTACAGTAAAGAACACCATGTCTACTGTAAAGAACACCATGACAACAGTAAAGAACATCACGTCTACAGTAAAGAACACCGCATCTACAGTAAAGAACACCATGTCTACTGTAAAGAACAGTAAAGAACCCCATGTCTACATTAAAGAACACCACGTCTACAGTAAAGAACACCACGTCTACAGTAAAGAACACCACGTCTACAGTAAAGAACACCATGTCTACAGTAAAGAACACCATGACAACAGTAAAGAACACCACGTCTACAGTAAAGAACCCCATGTCTACATTAAAGAACACCACGTCTACAGTAAAGAACAGTAAAGAACCCCATGTCTACATTAAAGAACACCACGTCTACAGTAAAGAACACCATGTCTACAGTAAAGAACACCACGTCTACAGTAAAGAACACCATGTCTACATTAAAGAACACCACGTCGACAGTAAAGAACCCCATGTCTACAGTAAAGAACACCACGTCTACAGTAAAGAACACCATGTCTACAGTAAAGAACAGTAAAGAACCCCATGTCTACATTAAAGAACACCACGTCTACAGTAAAGAACACCATGTCTACAGTAAAGAACACCATGTCTACAGTAAAGAACACCATGTCTACTGTAAAGAACACCATGACAACAGTAAAGAACACCATGTCTACAGTAAAGAACAACGCCTACAGTAAAGAACACCACGTCTACAGTAAAGAACAGTAAAGAACCCCATGTCTACATTAAAGAACACCACGTCTACAGTAAAGAACACCATGACTACAGTAAAGAACACCACGTCTACAGTAAAGAACACCATGTCTACTGTAAAGAACACCATGACAACAGTAAAGAACACCATGTCTACAGTAAAGAACACCATGTCTACAGTAAAGAACACCATGACAACAGTAAAGAACACCATGTCTACTGTAAAGAACAGTAAAGAACCCCATGTCTACATTAAAGAACACCACGTCTACAGTAAAGAACACCATGACTACAGTAAAGAACACCATGTCTACTGTAAAGAACACCATGTCTACAGTAAAGAACACCATGTCTACAGTAAAGAACACCTCACCTATGGTAAAGAACACCATGTCTAGTAAAGAACACCATGTCTACAGTAAAGAACACCATGTCTACTGTCTATGTCTATAGTAAAGAACACCATGTCTACTGTAAAGATCACCTCACCTACAGTAAAGAACACCACGTCTACAGTAAAGAACACCACGCCTACAGTAAAGAACACCACGTCTACAGTAAAGAACACCATGTCTACAGTAAAGAACACCATGACAACAGTAAAGAACATCACGTCTACAGTAAAGAACACCGCATCTACAGTAAAGAACACCATGTCTACTGTAAAGAACACCAACAGTAAAGAACACCACGTCTACAGTAAAGAACACCATGTCTACAGTAAAGAACACCATGTCTACAGTAAAGAACACCATGTCTACATTAAAGAACACCATGTCTACAGTAAAGAACAGTAAAGAACCCCATGTCTACATTAAAGAACACCACGTCTACAGTAAAGAACACCATGTCTACAGTAAAGAACACCACGTCTACAGTAAAGAACAGTAAAGAACACCATGTCTACAGTAAAGAACACCATGTCTACAGTAAAGTAAAGAACACCATGTCTACAGTAAAGAACAGTAAAGAACCCCATGTCTACATTAAAGAACACCACGTCTACAGTAAAGAACACCACGTCTACAGTAAAGAACACCACGTCTACAGTAAAGAACACCATGTCTACTGTAAAGAACACCATGACAACAGTAAAGAACACCATGTCTACAGTAAAGAACACCACGCCTACAGTAAAGAACACCACGTCTACTGTAAAGAACACCATGACAACAGTAAAGAACACCATGTCTAAAGAACACCACGTCTACAGTAAAGAACACCACGTCTACAGTAAAGAACACCATGTCTACAGTAAAGAACACCACGTCTACAGTAAAGAACACCATGTCTACAGTAAAGAAACACCATGAACACCTCACTATGGTAAAGAACACCATGTCTACTGTAAAGCACACCATGTCTACAGTAAAGAACACCATGTCTACTGTAAAGAACACCATGTCTACAGTAAAGAACACCATGTCTACAGTAAAGAACACCATGTCTACAGTAAAGAACACCATGTCTACAGTAAAGAACACCATGTCTACAGTAAAGAACACCATGTCTACTGTAAAGAACACCATGTCTACAGTAAATAACACCATAACTACAGTAAAGAACACCACGTCTACAGTAAAGAACACCATGTCTACAGTAAAGAACAGTAAAGAACCCCATGTCTACATTAAAGAACACCACGTCTACAGTAAAGAACACCATGTCTACAGTAAAGAACACCACGTCTACAGTAATGAACACCATGTCTACAGTAAAGAACACCATGACAACAGTAAAGAACACCATGTCTACAGTAAAGAACACCACGCCTACAGTAAAGAACACCATGTCTACAGTAAAGAACACCATGTCTACAGTAAAGAACACCATGTCTACAGTAAAGAACACCACGTCTACAGTAAAGAACACCATGTCTACTGTAAAGAACACCATGTCTACAGTAAATAACACCATAACTACAGTAAAGAACACCACGTCTACAGTAAAGAACACCATGTCTACAGTAAAGAACACCACGTCTACAGTAAAGAACACCACGTCTACAGTAAAGAACAGTAAAGAACCCCATGTCTACATTAAAGAACACCACGTCTACAGTAAAGAACACCATGTCTACAGTAAAGAACACCACGTCTACAGTAAAGAACACCATGACAACAGTAAAGAACACCATGCCTACTGTAAAGAACACCATGACAACAGTAAAGAACACCATGTCTACTGTAAAGAACACCATGACAACAGTAAAGAACACCATGTCTACTGTAAAGAACAGTAAAGAACCCCATGTCTACATTAAAGAACACCACGTCTACAGTAAAGAACACCATGTCTACAGTAAAGAACACCATGCCTACAGTAAAGAACACCATGTCTACAGTAAAGATCACCATGTCTACAGTAAAGAACACCATGCCTACAGTAAAGAACACCATGTCTACTGTAAAGAACACCATGTCTACAGTAAAGAACACCATGCCTACTGTAAAGCACACCATGTCTACAATAAAGAACATCATGCCTACAGTAAAGAACACCATTTCTACTGTAAAGAACACCATGTCTACTGTAAAGAACACCATGTCTACAGTAAAGAACACCATGCCTACTGTAAAGCACACCATGTCTACAATAAAGAACACCACGTCTACAATAAAGAACACCATGACTACAGTAAAGAACACCATGACTACAGTAAAGAACACCACGTCTACAGTAAAGAACACCATGACAACAGTAAAGAACACCACGTCTACAGTAAAGAACACCTCACCTATGGTAAAGAACACCATGTCTACTGTAAAGCACACCATGTCTACAGTAAAGAACACCATGTCTACTGTAAAGCATACCATGTCTACAGTAAAGAACACCATGTCTACTGTAAAGATCACCTCACCTACAGTAAAGAACACCACGCCTACAGTAAAGAACACCACGCCTACAGTAAAGAACACCACGCCTACAGTAAAGAACACCATGTCTACTGTAAAGATCACCTCACCTACAGTAAAGAACACCACGCCTACAGTAAAGAACACCACGCCTACAGTAAAGAACACCACGCCTACAGTAAAGAACACCATGTCTACTGTAAAGAACAGTAAAGAACACCACGTCTACAGTAAAGAACACCACGCCTACAGTAAAGAACACCATGTCTACTGTAAAGAACACCATGACAACAGTAAAGAACACCATGACAACAGTAAAGAACACCATGTCTACTGTAAAGAACAGTAAAGAACCCCATGTCTACATTAAAGAACACCACGTCTACAGTAAAGAACACCATGACTACAGTAAAGAACACCATGTCTACTGTAAAGAACACCATGTCTACAGTAAAGAACACCATGTCTACAGTAAAGAACACCTCACCTATGGTAAAGAACACCATGTCTACTGTAAAGCACACCATGTCTACTGTAAAGAACACCATGACAACAGTAAAGAACACCACGCCTACAGTAAAGAACACCATGTCTACTGTAAAGAACACCATGACAACAGTAAAGAACATCACGTCTACAGTAAAGAACACCGCATCTACAGTAAAGAACACCATGTCTACTGTAAAGAACAGTAAAGAACCCCATGTCTACATTAAAGAACACCACGTCTACAGTAAAGAACACCACGTCTACAGTAAAGAACACCACGTCTACAGTAAAGAACACCATGTCTACAGTAAAGAACACCATGACAACAGTAAAGAACACCACGTCTACAGTAAAGAACCCCATGTCTACATTAAAGAACACCACGTCTACAGTAAAGAACAGTAAAGAACCCCATGTCTACATTAAAGAACACCACGTCTACAGTAAAGAACACCATGTCTACAGTAAAGAACACCACGTCTACAGTAAAGAACACCATGTCTACATTAAAGAACACCACGTCGACAGTAAAGAACCCCATGTCTACAGTAAAGAACACCACGTCTACAGTAAAGAACACCACGTCTACAGTAAAGAACAGTAAAGAACCCCATGTCTACATTAAAGAACACCACGTCTACAGTAAAGAACACCATGTCTACAGTAAAGAACACCACGTCTACAGTAAAGAACACCATGTCTACTGTAAAGAACACCATGACAACAGTAAAGAACACCATGTCTACAGTAAAGAACACCACGCCTACAGTAAAGAACACCACGTCTACAGTAAAGAACAGTAAAGAACCCCATGTCTACATTAAAGAACACCACGTCTACAGTAAAGAACACCATGTCTACAGTAAAGAACACCACGTCTACAGTAAAGAACACCATGTCTACTGTAAAGAACACCATGACAACAGTAAAGAACACCATGTCTACAGTAAAGAACACCATGTCTACAGTAAAGAACACCATGACAACAGTAAAGAACACCATGTCTACTGTAAAGAACAGTAAAGAACCCCATGTCTACATTAAAGAACACCACGTCTACAGTAAAGAACACCATGACTACAGTAAAGAACACCATGTCTACTGTAAAGAACACCATGTCTACAGTAAAGAACACCATGTCTACAGTAAAGAACACCTCACCTATGGTAAAGAACACCATGTCTACTGTAAAGCACACCATGTCTACAGTAAAGAACACCATGTCTACTGTAAAGCATACCATGTCTATAGTAAAGAACACCATGTCTACTGTAAAGATCACCTCACCTACAGTAAAGAACACCACGCCTACAGTAAAGAACACCACGCCTACAGTAAAGAACACCACGCCTACAGTAAAGAACACCATGTCTACTGTAAAGAACACCATGACAACAGTAAAGAACATCACGTCTACAGTAAAGAACACCGCATCTACAGTAAAGAACACCATGTCTACTGTAAAGAACACCATGTCGACAGTAAAGAACACCACGTCTACAGTAAAGAACACCATGTCTACAGTAAAGAACACCATGTCTACAGTAAAGAACACCACGTCTACATTAAAGAACACCATGTCTACAGTAAAGAACAGTAAAGAACCCCATGTCTACATTAAAGAACACCACGTCTACAGTAAAGAACACCATGTCTACAGTAAAGAACACCACGTCTACAGTAAAGAACAGTAAAGAACACCATGTCTACAGTAAAGAACAGTAAAGAACCCCATGTCTACAGTAAAGAACCCCATGTCTACAGTAAAGAACACCATGTCTACAGTAAAGAACAGTAAAGAACCCCATGTCTACATTAAAGAACACCACGTCTACAGTAAAGAACACCACGTCTACAGTAAAGAACACCACGTCTACAGTAAAGAACACCATGTCTACTGTAAAGAACACCATGACAACAGTAAAGAACACCATGTCTACAGTAAAGAACACCACGCCTACAGTAAAGAACACCACGTCTACTGTAAAGAACACCACGCCTACAGTAAATAACACCATAACTACAGTAAAGAACACCACGTCTACAGTAAAGAACACCACGACTACAGTAAAGAACACCACGTCTACAGTAAAGAACACCACGTCTACAGTAAAGAACACCACGTCTACAGTAAAGAACACCACGTCTACAGTAAAGAACACCTCACCTATGGTAAAGAACACCATGTCTACTGTAAAGCACACCATGTCTACAGTAAAGAACACCATGTCTACTGTAAAGAACACCATGTCTACAGTAAAGAACACCATGTCTACAGTAAAGAACACCATGTCTACAGTAAAGAACACCATGTCTACAGTAAAGAACACCACGTCTACAGTAAAGAACACCATGTCTACTGTAAAGAACACCATGTCTACAGTAAATAACACCATAACTACAGTAAAGAACACCACGTCTACAGTAAAGAACACCATGTCTACAGTAAAGAACAGTAAAGAACCCCATGTCTACATTAAAGAACACCACGTCTACAGTAAAGAACACCATGTCTACAGTAAAGAACACCACGTCTACAGTAATGAACACCATGTCTACTGTAAAGAACACCATGACAACAGTAAAGAACACCATGTCTACAGTAAAGAACACCACGCCTACAGTAAAGAACACCATGTCTACAGTAAAGAACACCATGTCTACAGTAAAGAACACCATGTCTACAGTAAAGAACACCACGTCTACAGTAAAGAACACCATGTCTACTGTAAAGAACACCATGTCTACAGTAAATAACACCATAACTACAGTAAAGAACACCACGTCTACAGTAAAGAACACCATGTCTACAGTAAAGAACACCACGTCTACAGTAAAGAACACCACGTCTACAGTAAAGAACAGTAAAGAACCCCATGTCTACATTAAAGAACACCACGTCTACAGTAAAGAACACCATGTCTACAGTAAAGAACACCACGTCTACAGTAAAGAACACCATGTCTACAGTAAAGAACACCATGTCTACAGTAAAGAACACCACGTCTACAGTAAAGAACACCACGTCTACAGTAAAGAACACCACGTCTACAGTAAAGAACACCACGTCTACTGTAAAGAACACCATGACAACAGTAAAGAACACCATGTCTACAGTAAAGAACACCACGCCTACAGTAAAGAACACCATGTCTACTGTAAAGAACAGTAAAGAACCCCATGTCTACATTAAAGAACACCACGTCTACAGTAAAGAACACCATGACTACAGTAAAGAACACCATGTCTACTGTAAAGAACACCATGTCTACAGTAAAGAACACCATGTCTACAGTAAAGAACACCATGCCTACAGTAAAGAACACCATGTCTACAGTAAAGATCACCATGTCTACAGTAAAGAACACCATGCCTACAGTAAAGAACACCATGTCTACTGTAAAGAACACCATGTCTACAGTAAAGAACACCATGCCTACTGTAAAGCACTCCATGTCTACAATAAAGAACATCATGCCTACAGTAAAGAACACCATTTCTACTGTAAAGAACACCATGTCTACTGTAAAGCACACCATGTCTACAGTAAAGAACACCATGTCTACAGTAAAGAACACCATGTCTACAGTAAAGAACACCACGTCTACAGTAAAGAACACCACGTCTACAGTAAAGAACACCACGTCTACAGTAAAGAACACCACGTCTACAGTAAAGAACACCATGACTACAGTAAAGAACACCACGTCTACAGTAAAGAACACCATGTCTACAGTAAAGAACACCACGTCTACAGTAAAGAACACCATGTCTACAGTAAAGAACACCACGTCTACAGTAAAGAACACCATGTCTACAGTAAAGAACACCATGTCTACAGTAAAGAACACCATGTCTACAGTAAAGAACACCATGTCTACAGTAAAGAACACCACGTCTACAGTAAAGAACACCATGACTACAGTAAAGAACACCATGACTACAGTAAAGAACACCACGTCTACAGTAAAGAACACCACGTCTACAGTAAAGAAACACTACAGTAAAGAACACATGACTACAGTAAAGAACACCACGTCTACAGTAAAGAACACCACGTCTACAGTAAAGAACACCACGTCTACAGTAAAGAACACCTCACCTATGGTAAAGAACACCATGTCTACTGTAAAGCACACCATGTCTACAGTAAAGAACACCATGTCTACTGTAAAGAACACCATGTCTACAGTAAAGAACACCATGTCTACAGTAAAGAACACCATGTCTACAGTAAAGAACACCATGTCTACAGTAAAGAACACCACGTCTACAGTAAAGAACACCATGTCTACTGTAAAGAACACCATGTCTACAGTAAATAACACCATAACTACAGTAAAGAACACCACGTCTACAGTAAAGAACACCATGTCTACAGTAAAGAACAGTAAAGAACCCCATGTCTACATTAAAGAACACCACGTCTACAGTAAAGAACACCATGTCTACAGTAAAGAACACCACGTCTACAGTAAAGAACACCATGTCTACTGTAAAGAACACCATGACAACAGTAAAGAACACCATGTCTACAGTAAAGAACACCACGCCTACAGTAAAGAACACCATGTCTACAGTAAAGAACACCATGTCTACAGTAAAGAACACCATGTCTACAGTAAAGAACACCACGTCTACAGTAAAGAACACCATGTCTACTGTAAAGAACACCATGTCTACAGTAAATAACACCATAACTACAGTAAAGAACACCACGTCTACAGTAAAGAACACCATGTCTACAGTAAAGAACACCATGTCTACAGTAAAGAACACCACGTCTACAGTAAAGAACAGTAAAGAACCCCATGTCTACATTAAAGAACACCACGTCTACAGTAAAGAACACCATGTCTACAGTAAAGAACACCACGTCTACAGTAAAGAACACCACGTCTACAGTAAAGAACACCATGTCTACAGTAAAGAACACCATGTCTACAGTAAAGAACACCACGTCTACAGTAAAGAACACCATGTCTACAGTAAAGAACACCACGTCTACAGTAAAGAACACCATGTCTACTGTAAAGAACACCATGACAACAGTAAAGAACACCATGTCTACAGTAAAGAACACCACGCCTACAGTAAAGAACACCATGTCTACTGTAAAGAACAGTAAAGAACCCCATGTCTACATTAAAGAACACCACGTCTACAGTAAAGAACACCATGACTACAGTAAAGAACACCATGTCTACTGTAAAGAACACCATGTCTACAGTAAAGAACACCATGTCTACAGTAAAGAACACCATGCCTACAGTAAAGAACACCATGTCTACAGTAAAGATCACCATGTCTACAGTAAAGAACACCATGCCTACAGTAAAGAACACCATGTCTACTGTAAAGAACACCATGTCTACAGTAAAGAACACCATGCCTACTGTAAAGCACTCCATGTCTACAATAAAGAACATCATGCCTACAGTAAAGAACACCATTTCTACTGTAAAGAACACCATGTCTACTGTAAAGCACACCATGTCTACAGTAAAGAACACCATGACTACAGTAAAGATCACCATGTCTACTGTAAAGAACACCATGTCTACAGTAAAGAATACCATGCCTACTGTAAAGAACACCATGTCCACAGTAAAGAACACCACGTCTACAGTAAAGAACACCATGTCTACAGTAAAGAACACCACGTCTACAGTAAAGAACACCACGTCTACAGTAAAGAACACCATGTCTACAGTAAATAACACCACGTCTACAGTAAAGAACACCATGACTACAGTAAAGAACACCACGTCTACAGTAAAGAACACCACGTCTACAGTAAAGAACACCACGTCTACAGTAAAGAACACCACGTCTACAGTAAAGAACACCTCACCTATGGTAAAGAACACCATGTCTACTGTAAAGCACACCATGTCTACAGTAAAGAACACCATGTCTACTGTAAAGCATACCATGTCTACAGTAAAGAACACCACGTCTACAGTAAAGAACACCACGTCTACAGTAAAGAACACCATGTCTACAGTAAAGAACACCATGTCTACAGTAAAGAACACCATGTCTACTGTAAAGAACACCATGACAACAGTAAAGAACATCACGTCTACAGTAAATAACACCACGTCTACAGTAAAGAACATCACGTCTACAGTAAATAACACCACGTCTACAGTAAAGAACACCATGTCTACTGTAAAGCATACCATGTCTACAGTAAAGAACACCATGTCTACAGTAAAGAACCCCATGTCTACAGTAAAGAACACCATGTCTACAGTAAAGAACACCATGTCTACAGTAAATAACACCATAACTACAGTAAAGCACATCAAGTCTACTGTAAAGAACACCATGACAACAGTAAAGAACACCACGTCTACAGTAAAGAACACCTCACCTATGGTAAAGAACACCATGTCTACTGTAAAGCACACCATGTCTACAGTAAAGAACACCATGTCTACTGTAAAGCATACCATGTCTACAGTAAAGAACACCATGTCTACTGTAAAGATCACCTCACCTACAGTAAAGAACACCACGCCTACAGTAAAGAACAGTAAAGAACCCCATGTCTACATTAAAGAACACCACGTCTACAGTAAAGAACACCATGTCTACAGTAAAGAACACCACGTCTACAGTAAAGAACACCATGTCTACAGTAAAGAACACCACGTCTACAGTAAAGAACACCATGTCTACAGTAAAGAACACCACGTCTACAGTAAAGAACACCATGTCTACAGTAAAGAACACCACGCCTACAGTAAAGAACACCATGTCTACTGTAAAGAACACCATGACAACAGTAAAGAACACCATGTCTACAGTAAAGAACACCACGCCTACAGTAAAGAACACCATGTCTACTGTAAAGAACACCATGACAACAGTAAAGAACACCATGTCTACTGTAAAGAACACCATGTCTACTGTAAAGAACACCATGACAACAGTAAAGAACACCATGCCTACTGTAAAGAACACCATGACAACAGTAAAGAACACCATGTCTACTGTAAAGAACACCATGACAACAGTAAAGAACACCATGTCTACTGTAAAGAACAGTAAAGAACCCCATGTCTACATTAAAGAACACCACGTCTACAGTAAAGAACACCATGTCTACAGTAAAGAACACCATGCCTACAGTAAAGAACACCATGTCTACAGTAAAGATCACCATGTCTACAGTAAAGAACACCATGCCTACAGTAAAGAACACCATGTCTACTGTAAAGAACACCATGTCTACAGTAAAGAACACCATGCCTACTGTAAAGCACACCATGTCTACAATAAAGAACATCATGCCTACAGTAAAGAACACCATTTCTACTGTAAAGAACACCATGTCTACTGTAAAGAACACCATGTCTACAGTAAAGAACACCATGCCTACTGTAAAGCACACCATGTCTACAATAAAGAACACCACGTCTACAGTAAAGAACACCATGACTACAGTAAAGAACACCATGACTACAGTAAAGAACACCACGTCTACAGTAAAGAACACCATGACAACAGTAAAGAACACCACGTCTACAGTAAAGAACACCTCACCTATGGTAAAGAACACCATGTCTACTGTAAAGCACACCATGTCTACAGTAAAGAACACCATGTCTACTGTAAAGCATACCATGTCTACAGTAAAGAACACCATGTCTACTGTAAAGATCATCTCACCTACAGTAAAGAACACCACGCCTACAGTAAAGAACACCACGCCTACAGTAAAGAACACCACGCCTACAGTAAAGAACACCATGTCTACTGTAAAGATCACCTCACCTACAGTAAAGAACACCACGCCTACAGTAAAGAACACCACGCCTACAGTAAAGAACACCACGCCTACAGTAAAGAACACCATGTCTACTGTAAAGAACAGTAAAGAACACCACGTCTACAGTAAAGAACACCACGCCTACAGTAAAGAACACCATGTCTACTGTAAAGAACACCATGACAACAGTAAAGAACACCATGACAACAGTAAAGAACACCATGTCTACTGTAAAGAACAGTAAAGAACCCCATGTCTACATTAAAGAACACCACGTCTACAGTAAAGAACACCATGACTACAGTAAAGAACACCATGTCTACTGTAAAGAACACCATGTCTACAGTAAAGAACACCATGTCTACAGTAAAGAACACCTCACCTATGGTAAAGAACACCATGTCTACTGTAAAGCACACCATGTCTACTGTAAAGAACACCATGACAACAGTAAAGAACACCACGCCTACAGTAAAGAACACCATGTCTACTGTAAAGAACACCATGACAACAGTAAAGAACATCACGTCTACAGTAAAGAACACCGCATCTACAGTAAAGAACACCATGTCTACTGTAAAGAACAGTAAAGAACCCCATGTCTACATTAAAGAACACCACGTCTACAGTAAAGAACACCACGTCTACAGTAAAGAACACCACGTCTACAGTAAAGAACACCATGTCTACAGTAAAGAACACCATGACAACAGTAAAGAACACCACGTCTACAGTAAAGAACCCCATGTCTACATTAAAGAACACCACGTCTACAGTAAAGAACAGTAAAGAACCCCATGTCTACATTAAAGAACACCACGTCTACAGTAAAGAACACCATGTCTACAGTAAAGAACACCACGTCTACAGTAAAGAACACCATGTCTACATTAAAGAACACCACGTCGACAGTAAAGAACCCCATGTCTACAGTAAAGAACACCACGTCTACAGTAAAGAACACCACGTCTACAGTAAAGAACAGTAAAGAACCCCATGTCTACATTAAAGAACACCACGTCTACAGTAAAGAACACCATGTCTACAGTAAAGAACACCACGTCTACAGTAAAGAACACCATGTCTACTGTAAAGAACACCATGACAACAGTAAAGAACACCATGTCTACAGTAAAGAACACCACGCCTACAGTAAAGAACACCACGTCTACAGTAAAGAACAGTAAAGAACCCCATGTCTACATTAAAGAACACCACGTCTACAGTAAAGAACACCATGTCTACAGTAAAGAACACCACGTCTACAGTAAAGAACACCATGTCTACTGTAAAGAACACCATGACAACAGTAAAGAACACCATGTCTACAGTAAAGAACACCATGTCTACAGTAAAGAACACCATGACAACAGTAAAGAACACCATGTCTACTGTAAAGAACAGTAAAGAACCCCATGTCTACATTAAAGAACACCACGTCTACAGTAAAGAACACCATGACTACAGTAAAGAACACCATGTCTACTGTAAAGAACACCATGTCTACAGTAAAGAACACCATGTCTACAGTAAAGAACACCTCACCTATGGTAAAGAACACCATGTCTACTGTAAAGCACACCATGTCTACAGTAAAGAACACCATGTCTACTGTAAAGCATACCATGTCTATAGTAAAGAACACCATGTCTACTGTAAAGATCACCTCACCTACAGTAAAGAACACCACGCCTACAGTAAAGAACACCACGCCTACAGTAAAGAACACCACGCCTACAGTAAAGAACACCATGTCTACTGTAAAGAACACCATGACAACAGTAAAGAACATCACGTCTACAGTAAAGAACACCGCATCTACAGTAAAGAACACCATGTCTACTGTAAAGAACACCATGTCGACAGTAAAGAACACCACGTCTACAGTAAAGAACACCATGTCTACAGTAAAGAACACCATGTCTACAGTAAAGAACACCACGTCTACATTAAAGAACACCATGTCTACAGTAAAGAACAGTAAAGAACCCCATGTCTACATTAAAGAACACCACGTCTACAGTAAAGAACACCATGTCTACAGTAAAGAACACCACGTCTACAGTAAAGAACAGTAAAGAACACCATGTCTACAGTAAAGAACAGTAAAGAACCCCATGTCTACAGTAAAGAACCCCATGTCTACAGTAAAGAACACCATGTCTACAGTAAAGAACAGTAAAGAACCCCATGTCTACATTAAAGAACACCACGTCTACAGTAAAGAACACCATGTCTACAGTAAAGAACACCACGTCTACAGTAAAGAACACCATGTCTACTGTAAAGAACACCATGACAACAGTAAAGAACACCATGTCTACAGTAAAGAACACCACGCCTACAGTAAAGAACACCATGTCTACTGTAAAGAACACCATGACAACAGTAAAGAACACCATGTCTACTGTAAAGAACAGTAAAGAACCCCATGTCTACATTAAAGAACACCACGTCTACAGTAAAGAACCCCATGTCTACATTAAAGAACACCACGTCTACATTAAAGATCACCATGTCTACTGTAAAGAACACCATGCCTACAGTAAAGAACACCATGTCTACTGTAAAGAACACCATGTCTACAGTAAAGAACACCATGCCTACTGTAAAGCACACCATGTCTACAATAAAGAACATCATGCCTACAGTAAAGAACACCATTTCTACTGTAAAGAACACCATGTCTACTGTAAAGAACACCATGTCTACAGTAAAGAACACCATGCCTACTGTAAAGCACACCATGTCTACAATAAAGAACACCACGTCTACAGTAAAGAACACCATGACTACAGTAAAGAACACCATGACTACAGTAAAGAACACCACGTCTACAGTAAAGAACACCACGTCTACAGTAAAGAACAGTAAAGAACAGTAAAGAACAATGGTAAAGAACACCACGTCTACAGTAAAGAACACCACGTCTACAGTAAAGAACACCACATCTACAGTAAAGAACAGTAAAGAACAGTAAAGAACAATGGTAAATAACACCACGTCTACAGTAAAGAACACCATGCCTACAGTAAAGAACACCACGTCTACAGTAAAGAACACCACGTCTACAGTAAAGAACACCACGTCTACAGTAAAGAACACCATGTCTACAGTAAAGAACACCACGTCTACAGTAAAGAACACCACATCTACAGTAAAGAACACCATGTCTACAGTAAAGAACACCACGTCTACAGTAAAGAACACCATGTCTACAGTAAAGAACATCACGTCTACAGTAAAGAACACCGCATCTACAGTAAAGAACACCATGTCTACTGTAAAGAACAGTAAAGAACCCCATGTCTACATTAAAGAACACCACGTCTACAGTAAAGAACACCATGTCTACAGTAAAGAACACCACGTCTACAGTAAAGAACACCACGTCTACAGTAAAGAACAGTAAAGAACCCCATGTCTACATTAAAGAACACCACGTCTACAGTAAAGAACAGTAAAGAACCCCATGTCTACATTAAAGAACACCACGTCTACAGTAAAGAACACCATGTCTACAGTAAAGAACACCACGTCTACAGTAAAGAACACCTCACCTATGGTAAAGAACACCATGTCTACAGTAAAGAACACCATGTCTACATTAAAGAACACCACGTCTACAGTAAAGAACACCATGTCTACAGTAAAGAACACCACGTCTACAGTAAAGAACACCTCACCTATGGTAAAGAACACCACGTCTACAGTAAAGAACACCATGTCTACAGTAAAGAACACCACGTCTACAGTAAAGAACACCATGTCTACATTAAAGAACACCACGTCTACAGTAAAGAACACCATGTCTACAGTAAAGAACACCACGTCTACAGTAAAGAACACCACGTCTACAGTAAAGAACAGTAAAGAACCCCATGTCTACATTAAAGAACACCACGTCTACAGTAAAGAACACCATGTCTACAGTAAAGAACACCACGTCTACAGTAAAGAACACCATGTCTACTGTAAAGAACACCATGACAACAGTAAAGAACACCACGTCTACAGTAAAGAACACCATGACTACAGTAAAGAACACCACGTCTACAGTAAAGAACAGTAAAGAACCCCATGTCTACATTAAAGAACACCACGTCTACAGTAAAGAACACCATGTCTACAGTAAAGAACACCACGTCTACAGTAAAGAACACCATGTCTACTGTAAAGAACACCATGACAACAGTAAAGAACACCATGTCTACAGTAAAGAACACCACGCCTACAGTAAAGAACACCATGTCTACTGTAAAGAACACCATGACAACAGTAAAGAACACCATGTCTACTGTAAAGAACAGTAAAGAACCCCATGTCTACATTAAAGAACACCACGTCTACAGTAAAGAACACCATGACTACAGTAAAGAACACCATGTCTACTGTAAAGAACACCATGTCTACAGTAAAGAACACCATGTCTACAGTAAAGAACACCTCACCTATGGTAAAGAACACCATGTCTACTGTAAAGCACACCATGTCTACAGTAAAGAACACCATGTCTACTGTAAAGCATACCATGTCTACAGTAAAGAACACCATGTCTACTGTAAAGATCACCTCACCTACAGTAAAGAACACCACGCCTACAGTAAAGAACACCACGCCTACAGTAAAGAACACCACGCCTACAGTAAAGAACACCATGTCTACTGTAAAGAACACCATGACAACAGTTAAGAACATCACGTCTACAGTAAAGAACACCGCATCTACAGTAAAGAACACCATGTCTACTGTAAAGAACACCATGTCGACAGTAAAGAACACCATGTCTACAGTAAAGAACACCATGTCTACAGTAAAGAACAGTAAAGAACCCCATGTCTACATTAAAGAACACCACGTCTACAGTAAAGAACACCATGTCTACAGTAAAGAACACCATGTCTACAGTAAAGATCACCATGTCTACAGTAAAGAACACCATGCCTACAGTAAAGAACACCATGTCTACTGTAAAGAACACCATGTCTACAGTAAAGAACACCATGCCTACTGTAAAGCACACCATGTCTACAATAAAGAACATCATGCCTACAGTAAAGAACACCATTTCTACTGTAAAGAACACCATGTCTACTGTAAAGAACACCATGTCTACAGTAAAGAACACCATGCCT
The DNA here is from genome assembly GCF_021184085.1 of Oncorhynchus gorbuscha. Lineage (NCBI taxonomy): Eukaryota > Metazoa > Chordata > Actinopteri > Salmoniformes > Salmonidae > Oncorhynchus > Oncorhynchus gorbuscha. Next base: position 49,616,405 of record NC_060197.1, read on the forward strand.
ACTGTAAAGCACACCATGTCGACAATAAAGAACACCACGTCTACAGTAAAGAACACCATGACTACAGTAAAGAACACCATGACTACAGTAAAGAACACCACGTCTACAGTAAAGAACACCACGTCTACAGTAAAGAACAGTAAAGAACAGTAAAGAACAATGGTAAAGAACACCACGTCTACAGTAAAGAACACCACGTCTACAGTAAAGAACACCACGTCTACAGTAAAGAACAGTAAAGAACAGTAAAGAACAATGGTAAATAACACCACGTCTACAGTAAAGAACACCATGCCTACAGTAAAGAACACCACGTCTACAGTAAAGAACACCACGTCTACAGTAAAGAACACCACGTCTACAGTAAAGAACACCACGTCTACAGTAAAGAACACCACGTCTACAGTAAAGAACACCACATCTACAGTAAAGAACACCACGTCTACAGTCTACAGTAAAGAACACCACACCTATGGTAAAGAACACCATGTCTATAGTAAAGAACACCACGTCTACAGTAAAGAACACCATGTCTACAGTAAAGAACACCACGTCTACAGTAGAGAACACCACGTCTACAGTCTACAGTAAAGAACACCACGTCTACAGTAAAGAACACCACGTCTACAGTAAAGAACACCACGTCTACAGTAAAGAACACCTCACCTATAGTAAAGAACACCACATCTACAGTAAAGAACACCACGTCTACAGTAAAGAACACCACGTCTACAGTAAAAAACACCACATCTACAGTAAAGAACACCTCACCTATGGTAAAGAACACCACACCTATGGTAAAGAACACCACGTCTACAGTAAAGAACACCACGTCTACAGTAAAGAACACCTCACCTATTGTAAAGAACACCTATGGTAAAGAACACCACACCTATGGTAAAGAACACCACGTCTACAGTAAAGAACACCACGTCTACAGTAAAGAACACCACGTCTACAGTAAAGAACACCACGTCTACAGTAAAGAACAGTAAAGAACACCATGTCTACAGTAAAGAACACCACGCCTACAGTAAAGAACACCACGTCTACAGTAAAGAACACCATGCCTACAGTAAATAACACCACGTCTACAGTAAAGAACACCATGTCTACAGTAAATAACACCACGTCTACAGTAAAGAACACCACGTCTACAGTAAAGAACACCACGTCTACAGTAAAAAACACCACATCTACAGTTAAGAACACCTCACCTATGGTAAAGAACACCACACCTATGGTAAAGAACACCACGTCTACAGTAAAGAACACCACGTCTACAGTAAAGAACACCTCACCTATTGTAAAGAACACCACGTCTACAGTAAAGAACACCACGTCTACAGTAAAGAACACCACGTCTACAGTAAAGAACAGTAAAGAACACCATGTCTACAGTAAAGAACACCATGCCTACAGTAAATAACACCACGTCTACAGTAAAGAACACCATGTCTACAGTAAATAACACCACGTCTACAGTAAAGAACACCATGACTACAGTAAAGAACACCACGTCTACAGTAAAGAACACAACATCTACAGTAAATAACACCATGTCTACAGTAAAGAACACCATGTCTACTGTAAAGAACACCATGTCTACAGTAAAGAACAGTAAAGAACACAACGTCTACAGTAAAGAACAGTAAATAACACCATGTCTACAGTAAAGAACACCATGTCTACAGTAAAGAACACCATGTCTACAGTAAAGAACTCCACACCTGCAGTAAAGAACACCATGTCTACAGTAAATAACACCACGTCTACAGTTAAGAACACCATGCCCACAGTAAAGAACTCCACTTCTACAGTAAAGAACATCACGTCTACAGTAAATAACACCATAACTACAGTAAAGAACATCAAGTCTACTGTAAAGAACACCATGACAACAGTAAAGAACATCACGTCTACTGTAAAGAACAGTAAAGAACACCATGTCTACATTAAAGAACACCACGTCTACATTAAAGAACACCATGTCTACAGTAAAGAACACCATGTCTACAGTAAAGAACACCATGCCTACAGTAAAGAACACCATGCCTACAGTAAAGAACACCACGTCTACAGTAAAGAACACCATGTCTACAGTAAAGAACACCATGTCTACAGTAAAGAACACCATGTCTACTGTAAAGAACACCACGTCTACAGTAAAGAACACCATAACTACAGTAAAGAACACCACGTCTACTGTAAAGAACAGTAAAGAACAATATGTCTACAGTAAAGAACACCACGCCTACAGTAAAGAACACCACGCCTACAGTAAAGAACACCATGTCTACAGTAAAGAACACCACGCCTACAGTAAAGAACACCACATCTACAGTAAAGAACACCATGTCTACAGTAAAGAACACCATGTCTACTGTAAAGAACAGTAAAGAACACCATGTCTACAGTAAAGAACACCATGTCTACAGTAAAGAACACCACGCCTACAGTAAAGAACACCACGCCTACAGTAAAGAACACCATGTCTACAGTAAAGAACACCATGTCTACAGTAAAGAACACCATGTCTACAGTAAAGAACACCATGTCTACAGTAAAGAACACCATGTCTACAGTAAAGAACACCACGCCTACAGTAAAGAACACCACGCCTACAGTAAAGAACACCACGTCTACAGTAAAGAACAGTAAAGAACAATATGTCTACAGTAAAGAACACCACGCCTACAGTAAAGAACACCACGCCTACAGTAAAGAACACCATGTCTACAGTAAAGAACACCACGCCTACAGTAAAGAACACATTTAACATTTACATTTAAGTCATTTAGCAGACGCTCTTATCCAGAGCGACTTACAAATTGGTGCATTCACCTTATGACATCCAGTGGGACAGTCACTTACAATAGTGCATCTAAAACTTAGGGGGGGTGGGGTGAGAGGGATTACTTAACCTATCCTAGGTATTCCTTAAAGAGGTGGGGTTTCAGGTGTCTCCGGAAGGTGGTGATTGACTCCGCTGTCCTGGCGTCGTGAGGGAGTTTGTTCCACCATTGGGGGGCCAGGGCAGCGAACAGTTTTGACTGGGCTGAGCGGGAGCTGTACTTCCTCAGTGGTAGGGAGGCGAGCAGGCCAGAGGTGGATGAACGCAGTGCCCTTGTTTGGGTGTAGGGCCTGATCAGAGCCTGGAGGTACTGAGGTGCCGTTCCCCTCACAGCTCCGTAGGCAAGCACCATGGTCTTGTAGCGGATGCGAGCTTCAACTGGAAGCCAGTGGAGAGAACGGAGGAGCGGGGTGACGTGAGAGAACTTGGGAAGGTTGAACACCAGACGGGCTGCGGCGTTCTGGATGAGTTGAAGGGGTTTAATGGCACAGGCAGGGAGCCCAGCCAACAGCGAGTTGCAGTAATCCAGACGGGAGATGACAAGTGCCTGGATTAGGACCTGCGCCGCTTCCTGTGTGAGGCAGGGTCGTACTCTGCGGATGTTGTAGAGCATGAACCTACAGGAACGGGCCACCGCCTTGATGTTAGTTGAGAACGACAGGGTGTTGTCCAGGATCACGCCAAGGTTCTTGGCGCTCTGGGAGGAGGACACAATGGAGTTGTCAACCGTGATGGCGAGATCATGGAACGGGCAGTCCTTCCCCGGGAGGAAGAGCAGCTCCGTCTTGCCGAGGTTCAGCTTGAGGTGGTGATCCGTCATCCACACTGATATGTCTGCCAGACATGCAGAGATGCGATTCGCCACCTGGTCATCAGAAGGGGGAAAGGAGAAGATTAATTGTGTGTCGTCTGCATAGCAATGATAAGAGAGACCATGTGAGGTTATGACAGAGCCAAGTGACTTGGTGTATAGCGAGAATAGGAGAGGGCCAAGAACAGAGCCCTGGGGGACACCAGTGGTGAGAGCGCGTGGTGAGGAGACAGATTCTCGCCACGCCACCTGGTAGGAGCGACCTGTCAGGTAGGACGCAATCCAAGCGTGGGCCGCGCCGGAGATGCCCAACTCGGAGAGGGTGGAGAGGAGGATCTGATGGTTCACAGTATCGAAGGCAGCCGATAGATCTAGAAGGATGAGAGCAGAGGAGAGAGAGTTAGCTTTAGCAGTGCGGAGCGCCTCCGTGATACAGAGGAGAGCAGTCTCAGTTGAATGACTAGTCTTGAAACCTGACTGATTTGGATCAAGAAGGTCATTCAGAGAGAGATAGCGGGAGAGCTGGCCAATGACGGCACGTTCAAGAGTTTTGGAGAGAAAAGAAAGAAGGGATACTGGTCTGTAATTGTTGACATCGGAGGGATCGAGTGTAGGTTTTTTCAGAAGGGGTGCAACTCTCGCTCTCTTGAAGACGGAAGGGACGTAGCCAGCGGTCAGGGATGAGTTGATGAGCGAGGTGAGGTAAGGGAGAAGGTCTCCGGAAATGGTCTGGAGAAGAGAGGAGGGGATAGGGTCAAGCGGGCAGGTTGTTGGGCGGCCGGCCGTCACAAGACGCGAGATTTCATCTGGAGAGAGAGGGGAGAAAGAGGTCAGAGCACAGGGTAGGGCAGTGTGAGCAGAACCAGCGGTGTCGTTTGACTTAGCAAACGAGGATCGGATGTCGTCGACCTTCTTTTCAAAATGGTTGACGAAGTCATCTGCAGAGAGGGAGGAGGGGGGGGCGGAGGATTCAGGAGGGAGGAGAAGGTGGCAAAGAGCTTCCTAGGGTTAGAGGCAGATGCTTGGAATTTAGCGTGGTAGAAAGTGGCTTTAGCAGCAGAGACAGAGGAGGAAAATGTAGAGAGGAGGGAGTGAAAGGATGCCAGGTCCGCAGGGAGGCGAGTTTTCCTCCATTTCCGCTCGGCTGCCCGGAGCCCTGTTCTGTGAGCTCGCAATGAGTCATCGAGCCACGGAGCGGGAGGGGAGGACCGAGCCGGCCTGGAGGATAGGGGACATAGAGAGTCAAGGGATGCAGAGAGGGAGGAGAGGAGGGTTGAGGAGGCAGAATCAGGAGATAGGTTGGAGAAGGTTTGAGCGGAGGGAAGAGATGATAGGATGGAAGAGGAGAGAGTAGCGGGGGAGAGAGAGCGAAGGTTGGGACGGCGCGATACCATCCGAGTAGGGGCAGTGTGGGAGGTGTTGGATGAGAGCGAGAGGGAAAAGGATACAAGGCAGTGGTCGGAGACTTGGAGGGAGTTGCAATGAGGTTAGTGGAAGAACAGCATCTAGTAAAGATGAGGTCGAGCGTATTGCCTGCCTTGTGAGTAGGGGGAAGGTGAGAGGGTGAGGTCAAAAGAGGAGAGGAGTGGAAAGAAGGAGGCAGAGAGGAAAGAGTCAAAGGTAGACGTGGGGAGGTTAAAGTCGCCCAGAACTGTGAGAGGTGAGCCGTCCTCAGGAAAGGAGCTTATCAAGGCATCAAGCTCATTGATGAACTCTCCGAGGGAACCTGGAGGGCGATAAATGATAAGGATGTTAAGCTTGAAAGGGCTAGTAACTGTGACAGCATGGAATTCAAAGGAGGCGATAGACAGATGGGTAAGGGGAGAAAGAGAGAATGACCACTTGGGAGAGATGAGGATCCCGGTGCCACCACCCCGCTGACCAGACGCTCTCGGGGTGTGCGAGAACACGTGGGCGGACGAAGAGAGAGCAGTAGGAGTAGCAGTGTTGTCTGTGGTGATCCATGTTTCCGTCAGTGCCAAGAAGTCGAGGGACTGGAGGGAGGCATAGGCTGAGATGAACTCTGCCTTGTTGACCGCAGATTGGCAGTTCCAGAGGCTACCGGAGACCTGGAACTCCACGTGGGTCGTGCGCGCTGGGACCACCAGAGTAGGGTGGCCGCGGCCACGCGGTGAGGAGCGTTTGTATGGTCTGTGCAGAGAGGAGAGAACAGGGATAAACAGACACATAGTTGACAGGCTACAGAAGAGGCTACGCTAATGCAAAGGAGATTGGAATGACAAGTGGACTACACGTCTCGAATGTTCAGAAAGTTAAGCTACGTAGCAAGAATCTTATTGACTAAAATGATTAAAATGATACAGTACTGCTGAAGTAGGCCAGCTGGCAGTGGGTGCGTTGTTGACACTACACTAATCAAGTCGTTCCGTTGAGTGTAATAGTTTCTGCAGTGTTGCTATTCGGGGCTAGCAGGCTAGCTAGCAGTGTTGTTTACGTTACGTTGCGTTAAAAGAACGACAATAGATGGCTAGCGAACCTAGAAAATCGCTCTAGACTACACAATTATCTTTGATACAAAGACGGCTATGTAGCTAGCTAAGTAGCTAGCTACGATCAAACAAATCAAACCGTTGTACTGTAATGAAATGAAGTGAAAATGTGATACAACCTGTGAATGCGACCGGGTAGTTGAGTTCTATACAGAAGACGTTGGCTAGCGTTGGCTAGCTGTTGGCTAGCTAGCAGAGTCACCTACGTTAAGGACGACAAATAGCTGGCTAGCTAACCTCGGTAAATTAAGATAATCACTCTAAGACTACACACTCTAAACCTAAACAACACAATTATCTTGGATACGATGATACGATGATACGAAGACAGCAAAGACAGCTATGTAGCTAGCTAACACTAAACTAATCAAGTCGTTCAGTTGAGTGTAATAGTTTTCCCAGTGCAGCTAATCAGTGGACGTTAGCTAGCTGGCTAGTGAAGACTACGTTAGGACGGCGAAATACGATAATTACGCAATTATCTTTGATACAAAGACGGCTATGTAGCTAGCTGAGAAGAAATTGCTAAGATAAGACAAATCAAACCGTTGTGATATAATGATATAATGAAATATAATGAAATATAATGAAAAAGTTATACTACCCGTTGGAGCGACGTGCAGATGCGACCACTCGCTCCAACCGGAACCACATCTACAGTAAAGAACAGTAAAGAACACCATGTCTACAGTAAAGAACAGTAAAGAACACCACGTCTACAGTAAAGAACACCACGTCTACAGTAAAGAACACCATGTCTACTGTAAAGAACACCATGTCTACAGTAAAGAACACCATGTCTACAGTAAAGAACAGTAAAGAACACCATGTCTACAGTAAAGAACACCATGTCTACAGTAAAGAACACCACGTCTACAGTAAAGAACACCATGTCTACAGTAAAGAACACCACGTCTACAGTAAAGAACACCACGTCTACAGTAAAGAACACCATGACAACAGTAAAGAACACCATGTCTACAGTAAAGAACACCACGTCTACAGTAAAGAACACCATGTCTACAGTAAAGAACACCATGTCTACAGTAAAGAACACCACGTCTACAGTAAAGAACACCATGTCTACAGTAAAGAACACCACGTCTACAGTAAAGAACACCATGTCTACAGTAAAGAACACCATGTCTACAGTAAAGAACACCATGTCTACAGTAAAGAACACCACGTCTACAGTAAAGAACACCATGTCTACAGTAAAGAACACCATGTCTACAGTAAAGAACACCACGCCTACAGTAAATAACATCACGTCTACAGTAAAGCACGGCGGTGGCAGCATCCTGTTGTGGGGAGGTTTCTATTCAGCTGTTACTGGAGCTCTTATCAGGATAGAAGGGAAAATGGACAATGGAAAAGTGTGACAGATCCTTGAGGTAAACCTGCAGCTCTCTGCCACGAAGTTGGAGTTGGGAAGATGGTACACGTTTCAACATGACAATGACCCAAAGCACATCTCCAAATCAACAGTGGCTGAAGGACAAGAAGGTGAAAGTCCCTGAGTGTTCTAGTAAGAGCCACACACACATATATATACAGTGCCTTGCGAAAGTATTCGGCCCCCTTGAACTTTGCGACCTTTTGACACATTTCAGGCTTCAAACATAAAGATATAAAACTGTATTTTTTTGTGAAGAATCAACAACAAGTGGGACACAATCATGAAGTGAACGACATTTATTGGATATTTAAAACTTTTTTAACAATTCAAAAACTGAAAAATTGGGCGTGCAAAATTATTCAGCCCCCTTAAATTAATACTTTGTAGCGCCACTTTTTGCTGTGATTACAGCTGTAAGTCGCTTGGGGTATGTTTCTATCAGTTTTGCACATCGAGATAATTTTTTCCCATTCATCCTTGCAAAACAGCTCGAGCACAGTGAGGTTGGATGGAGAGCATTTGTGAACAGCAGTTTTAAATTCTTTCCACAGATTCTCGATTGGATTCAGGTCTGGACTTTGACTTGGCCATTCTAACACCTGGATATGTTTATTTTTGAACCATTCCATTGTAGATTTTGCTTTATGTTTTGGATCATTGTCTTGTTGGAAGACAAATCTCTATCCCAGTCTCAGGTCTTTTGCAGACTCCATCAGGTTTTCTTCCAGAATGGTCCTGTATTTGGCTCCATCCATCTTCCCATCAATTTTAACCATCTTCCCTGTCCCTGCTGAAGAAAAGCAGGCCCAAACCATGATGCTGCCACCACCATGTTTGACAGTGGGGATGGTGTGTTCAGGGTGTTGCTTTTACGTCAAACATAACGTTTTGCATTGTTGCCAAAAAGTTCAATTTTGGTTTCATCTGACCAGAGCACCTTCTTCCACATGTTTGGTGTGTCTCCCAGGTGGCTTGTGGCAAACTTTAAACGACACTTTTTATGGATATCTTTAATAAATGGCTTTCTTCTTGCCACTCTTCCATAAAGGCCAGATTTGTGCAATATACGACTGATTGTTGTCCTATGGACAGAGTCTCCCACCTCAGCTGTAGATCTCTACAGTTCATCCAGAGTGATCATGGGCCTCTTGGCTGCATCTCTGATCAGTCTTCTCCTTGTATGAGCTGAAAGTTTAGAGGGACGGCCAGGTCTTGGTAGATTTGCAGTGGTCTGATACTCCTTCCATTTCAATATTATTACTTGCACAGTGCTCCTTGGGATGTTTAAAGCTTGGGAAATCTTTTTGTATCCAAATCCGGCTTTAAACTTCTTCACAACAGTATCTCGGACCTGCCTGGTGTGTTCCTTGTTCTTCATGATGCTCTCTGCGCTTTTAACGGACCTCTGAGACTATCACAGTGCAGGTGCATTTATACGGAGACTTGATTACACACAGGTGGATTGTATTTATCATCATTAGTCATTTAGGTCAACATTGGATCATTCAGAGATCCTCACTGAACTTCTGGAGAGAGTTTGCTGCACTGAAAGTAAAGGGGCTGAATAATTTTGCACGCCCAATTTTTCAGTTTTTGATTTGTTAAAAAAGTTTGAAATATCCAATAAATGTCGTTCCACTTCATGCTTGTGTCCCAACTACAAAAAAATATAGTTTTATATCTTTATGTTTGAAGCCTGAAATGTGGCAAAAGGTCGCAAAATTCAAGGGGGCCGAATACTTTCGCAAGGCACTGTATATACACAACGACACACCAACAGAATTAATGATAACACACACATACACACATATAAACTCAGCAAAAAAAGAAACGTCCTCTTACTGTCAACTGTGTTTATTTTCAGCAAACTTAACATGTATAAATATTTGTATGAACATATCAGGATTCAACAACTGAGACATAAATGTTAAATGTAAATTGAACCAGTTCCACAGACATGTGACTAACAGAAATGGAATAATGTGTTCCCGGACATTTCTGGGGGGAAATGGCCCTAGTCCTCACCCTCTTATCCAACAGGTCCCAGACGGATTGAGTATCGGGCTCTTTGCTGGCCATGGCAGAACACTGACGTTCCTGTCTTGCAGGAAATCATGCACATAACGAGCAGTATGGCTGGTGGCATAGTCATGCTGGAGGGCCATGTCAGGATGAGCCTGCAGGAAGGGTACCACATGGGGGAGGAGGAGCTCTTCCCTGTAACGCACAGCGTTGAGATTGCCTGCAATGACAACAAGCTCAGTCCGATGATGCTGTGACAGACCGCCCCCTCCACCTCCAAATCGATCCCACTTCAGAGTACAGGCCTCGGCGTAATGCTCATTCCTTCAACTATAAACGCGAATCCAACCATCACCTCTGGTGAGACAAAACCGCGACTCGTAGGTGAAGAGCACTTTTTGCCAGTCCTGTCTGGTCCAGCGACTTCCGGCGCCGACTGAGATGGCCGCCTCGCTTCGCGTTCCTAGGAAACTATGCAGTTTTTTGTTTTTTTACGTGTTATTTCTTACATTAGTACCCCAGGTCATCTTAGGTTTCATTACATACAGTCGAGAAGAACTACTGAATATAAGATCAGCGTCAACTCACCATCAGTACGACCAAGAATATGTTTTCCGCGACGCGGATCCTGTGTTCTGCCTTACAAACAGGACAACGGAATGGATCGCATGCAGCGACCCAAGGAAACGACTCCGAAAAAGAGGGAAACGCGGCGGTGTTCTGGTCAGACTCCGAAAAAGGGCACATCGCGCACCACTTCCCAGTATTCTTCTTGCCAATGTCCAGTCTCTCGACAACAAGGTTGATGAAATCCGAGCAAGGGTGGCATTCCAGAGGGACATCAGAGACTGCAACGTTCTTTGCTTTACGGAGACATGGCTTACTGGGAAAACGCTATCCAGGGCGGTGCAGCCAACGGGTTTCTCCACGCATCGCGCCGACAGAAACAAACATCTCTCTGGTAAGAAGAGTGGCGGGGGCGTATGCCTCATGACTAACGGGACATGGTGTGATGAAGAAAACATACAGGAACTCAAATCCTTCTGTTCACCTGATTTAGAATTCCTCACAATCAAATGTAGACCGCATTATCTTCCAAGAGAATTCTCTTCGATTATAATCACAGCCGTATATATCCCCCCCAAGCAGACACATCGATGGCTCTGAACGAACTTTATTTAACTCTTTGCAAACTGGAAAACATTTATCCGGAGGCTGCATTCATTGTAGCTGGGGATTTTAACAAAGCCAATCTGAAAACAAGACTCCCTAAATTTTATCAGCATATCGATTGCGCAACCAGGGGTGGTAAAACCTTGGATCATTGTTACTCTAACTTCCGCGACGCATATAAGGCCCTGCCCCGCCCCCTTTCGGAAAAGCTGACCACGACTCCATTTTGCTGATCCCTGCCTACAGGCAGAAATTAAAACAAGAGGCTCCCACGCTGAGGTCTGTCCAACGCTGGTCAGACCAAGCTGACTCTACACTCCAAGACTGCTTCCATCACGTGGACTGGGACATGTTTCGTATTGCGTCAGATGGGAATATTGACGAATACGCTGATTCGGTGTGCGAGTTCATTAGAACGTGCGTCGAAGATGTCGTTCCCATAGCAACGATAAAAACATTCCCTAACCAGAAACCGTGGATTGATGGCAGCATTCGCGTGAAACTGAAAGCGCGAACCACTGCTTTTAATCAGGGCAAGGTGTCTGGCAACATGACTGAATACAAACAGTGCAGCTATTCCCTCCGTAAGGCTATTAAACAAGCTAAGCGTCAGTACAGAGACAAAGTGGAATCTCAATTCAATGGCTCAGACATAAGAGGCATGTGGCAGGGTCTACAGTCAATCACGGACTACAAGATGAAATCCAGCCCAGTCACGGACCAGGATGTCTTGCTCCCAGGCAGACTAAATAACTTTTTTGCCCGCTTTGAGGACAATACAGTGCCACTGACACGGCCTGCAACGGAAACATGCGGTCTCTCCTTCACTGCAGCCGAGGTGAGCAAGACATTTAAACGTGTTAACCCTCGCAAGGCTGCAGGCCCAGACGGCATCCCCAGCCGCGCCCTCAGAGCATGCGCAGACCAGCTGGCCGGTGTGTTTACGGACATATTCAATCAATCCCTATACCAGTCTGCTGTTCCCACATGCTTCAAGAGGGCCACCATTGTTCCTGTTCCCAAGAAAGGTAACTGAGCTAAACGACTACCGCCCCGTAGCACTCACTTCCGTCATCATGAAGTGCTTTGAGAGACTAGTCAAGGACCATATCACCTCCACCCTACCTGACACCCTAGACTCACTCCAATTTGCTTACCGCCCAAATAGGTCCACAGACGATGCAATCTCAACCACACTGCACACTGCCCTAACCCACCTGGACAAGAGGAATACCTATGTGAGAATGCTGTTCATCGACTACAGCTCGGCATTCAACACCATAGTACCCTCCAAGCTCGTCATCAAGCTCGAGACCCTGGGTCTCGACCCCGCCCTGTGCAACTGGGTACTGGAATTCCTGACGGGCCGCCCCCAGATGGTGAGGGTAGGCAACAACATCTCCTCCCCGCTGATCCTCAACACGGGGGCCCCACAAGGGTGCGTTCTGAGCCCTCTCCTGTACTCCCTGTTCACCCACGACTGCGTGGCCACGCACGCCTCCAACTCAATCATCAAGTTTGCGGACGACACAACAGTGGTAGGCTTGATTACCAACAACGACGAGACGGCCTACAGGGAGGAGGTGAGGGCCCTCGGAGTGTGGTGTCAGGAAAATAACCTCACACTCAACGTCAACAAAACTAAGGAGATGATTGTGGACTTCAGGAAACAGCAGAGGGAACACCCCCCTATACACATCGATGGAACAGTAGTGGAGAGGGTAGCTAGTTTTAAGTTCCTCGGCATACACATCACAGACAAACTGAATTGGTCCACTCACACTGACAGCGTCGTGAAGAAGGCGCAGCAGCGCCTATTCAACCTCAGGAGGCTGAAGAAATTCGGCTTGTCACCAAAAGCACTCACAAACTTCTACAGATGCACAATCGAGAGCATCCTGGCGGGCTGTATCACCGCCTGGTACGGCAACTGCTCCTCCCTCAACTGTAAGGCTCTCCAGAGGGTAGTGAGGACTGCACAACGCATCACCGGGGGCAAACTACCTGCCCTCCAGGACACCTACACCACCCGTTGTTACAGGAAGGCCATAAAGATCATCAAGGACATCAACCACCCGAACCACTGCCTGTTCACCCCGCTATCATCGAGAAGGCGAGGTCAGTACAGGTGCATCAAAGCTGGGACCAAGAGACTGAAAAACAGCTTCTATCTCAAGGCCATCAGACTGTTAAACAGCCACCACTAACACTGAGTGGCTGCTGCCAACACACTGTCATTGACACTGACCCAACTCCAGCCATTTTAATAATGGGAATTGATGGGAAATGATGTAAATATATCACTAGCCACTTTAAACAATGCTACCTTATATAATGTTACTTACCCTACATTATTCATCTCATATGCATATGTATATACTGTACTCTACATCATCGACTGCATCCTTATGTAACACATGTATCACTAGCCACTTTAACTATGCCACTTTGTTTACTTTGTCTACACACTCATCTCATATGTATATACTGTACTCGATACCATCTACTGTATGCTGCTCTGTACCATCACTCATTCATATATCCTTATGTACATGTTCCTTATCCCCTTACACTGTGTATAAGACAGTAGTTTTGGAATTGTTAGTTAGATTACTTGTTGGTTATCACTGCATTGTCGGAACTAGAAGCACAAGCATTTCGCTACACTCGCATTAACATCTGCTAACCATGTGTATGTGACAAATAAAATTTGATTTGATTTGATTTGATTTGTCAGTGAGTTGTGCCCATAGGCAACGTTGTTGTCGGTGATATCTGGTGAGGACCTGCCTTACTACAACAGGCCTACAAGCCCTCAGTCCAGCCTCTCTCAGCCTATTGCGGACCGTCTGAGCACTGATGGAGGGATTGTGCGTTCCTGGTGTAACTCGGGCTGTGATGTTCTTAGGCATCTCACAGTATGGACATTGCAAGTTATTGCCCTGGCCACATCTGCAGTCTTCATGCCTCTTTGCAGCATGCCTAAGGCACGTTCACGCAGATGAGCATGGACCCTGGGCATCTTTCTTTTGGTGTTTTATAGAGTCAGTATAAAGGCCTCTTTAGTGTCCTAAGTTTTCACAACTGTGACCTTAATTGCCTACCATCAGCTGTTAGTGTCTTAATTATGGCTAGGGGGCAGTATTTCAACGTCTGGATGAGAAGCGTGCCCGAAGTAAACTGCCTGTTACTCAGGCCCAGAAGCTAGGATATGCATGTAATTGGTAGTATTGGATAGAAAACACTCTAATGTTTCTAAAACTGTTTAAATAATGTCTGTGAGTATTACATAACTCATAAGAAAACCTGAGGACAATCCATCCAGGAAGTGGGATTTGTTTTATGTGGGTATTTTCAATTGAATGCCTATGCAGTATCTAATGGGTTAGGACCCAGATTGCAGTTCCTATGGCTTCCAATAGATGTCAACAGTCTTTAGACATCGTTTCAGGCTGGTTTTCTGAAAAACGAAGAAGAATGAGACCTTTTGGTCAGTGGACTGAGGAAGAATGCAGAGCTGGTTTGCGGGCGTGACCGATTGCGCGGCCTTCGTTGTTTTCCTTTCTATTGAATATGCTATTGTCCGGTTTAAATATGATCGATAATTTTGACAATTGAAAACCTGACGATTAATTAATTACCGGTACTAATAGGATGTATTAGTCTGCATGTTTTGACTGCCTTGGAGCCAGTGGATTACTGAACGAAACGCACCAACAAAACATAGTTTTTGGGATATAAAGAGGGACTTTATCGAACAAAAATAACATTTACTGTGTAGCTGGGACTCTTGTGACTGCAACCATATGAAGATCTTCAAAGGTAAGTGATTAATTATATCTGATTACAAAAGTTCCTTTACTTGGCTGTAAAATGCTTTTGTAAGCAGGGCGTCCTCAGATAATCGCATGGTATGCTTTCGCCGTAAAGCCTTTTTGAAATCTGACAAAGCGGCTGGATTAACAAGAAGTTCATCTTTTAACTGTATAACACTTGTATTTTTTATGAATGTTTATTATGACTATTTCTGTATTTTGAATTTGGAGCTGTGCAATTTCACCGGATGTTGTCGGGGCGGGTCGCTAGGGGAACGCCTGCGGGAGAAAGGTTAACGACCGTTCCACAGTTGCATGTTCATTCATTGTTTATGGTTCATTAAATAAGCATGGGAAACAGTGTTTAAACCCTTTACAATGAAGATCTGTGAAGTTACGTAGATTTTTATGAATTATCTTTGACTGAATAAGGGATGTTTATTTTTTTGCTGAGTTTATATAGACACACACATATATACACACACAACCACATACCAACAGAATTAATGATAACACACATACCTCATCTGTGATCTGTGAACCAAACGTCACCCATGTTCCTGTGGAAAGAGAAAACTGTCAAACACACACGTAGTATAAGGGTGTGTGTGTGTGTGTGTGTGTGTGTGTGTGTGTGTGTGTGTGTGTGTGTGTGTGTGTGTGTGTGTGTGTGTGTGTGTGTGTGTGTGTGTGTGTGTGTGTGTGTGTGTGTGTGTGTGTGTGTGTGTGTGTGTGTGTGTGTGTGTGTGTGTGTGTGTGTGTGTGTGTGTGTGTGTGTTCTACTCACCTAACCCTAAACATGAAACTCTGAGACCAGATTTTCCCAGATTCCTGAAACAGATCAATCAATCATTTAGCATCCTCAATGTGTGTGTGATTGGTTAGCTGAACTGAATCACATGATCAATCAGTCAATCACCCATCTG